>NC_142702.1:12014894-12171600 GCF_029339155.1 Prunus mume
TTGTATATGTTATTGTTTGGTGTAATTCATATCTAACAGTTGACTAGTCATAAGAGTATTTGGTCAAGGTCTAGAGTGTGAAGTTTGTTGTGTTTTTGGTTGAATATCATTTAAATTTACCCCTCGTCACCTAAGTACCTATTACAGAGATGACTAGGAAGTTTATTCCGAAAGGTGTGGTGAGCCAAAGGGATCCTTTGCCCCCATATCATCTTGTTTTATGCCTTGAGTAGTTAGCTCATATTCTACAACATCATGTCATAATGAAACTTCGGAAACCAGATTTGGCAGCTAAGAAGGGGACCCATATTTCCCACCTATTTTTGCTGATGATGTGATTCTCTTCGCAGAAGCTTCTCCAAAACAGGCCAAGACTATGAGCAAGGGTAGTATTGATTATTTCTATAAGATGTCCGAGCAGTTAGTGAATTTTGAGAAGTTTGTGGAGTATTACTCTCCTAATATTGAGAAAGTTAAAGCGACGGAGATTTCCCAATGATGTGGTTCCCCCTTAACCAGTGACTTGGGAAGATACTTGGGTGTTCCACTAATTCATGGAAGGAAGACTAGCGACATAAATAAAAGACTGAATCCCTTTCTATGGTTGGCAGAGTGGCTTTGGTTCAGTCTGTTACTTCTACTATCCCGATCTATATACTATGCAAACGGTTAAACTGCCTATGACAGTTTGTAGGGAGTTGGATAGGTTGAATAAGAACTTTATTTGGAGATCAACTGATAGGAGAAGGAAAGTGCATCTTGTCAGTTGGAGTACTATTTGTCCTAAGAATAGAGGTGGTCTGGGGTTGAAAAATACGGAGCATGTTAATCAAGATCTCCTTGCAATAACTTCATAGAGACTGGTGAAGAAAGATAATGGTTTATGGGTCCATTGAGCTTGCTCTAACATTGAAGAGAATCCGGTAGAGAGCTAGATACCATACACCTTGTGGGAGTGATTTTCCTCCCTAGAGAATATTCGTCTAGTAATCCCTATTTCCTCCCTAAAGAGTTTTAGACGTACCTCGTGCCTTGTCCGTGGCCACATATTTATAGGGGCCTTGGTGGCTAGGGTTTCGGAAGAATAATCCCTCACATGGAAAAGAATTATTTTTCCCTAATTTAGAGAGATTGAACCAATTAGCTAATTTTATTAGAATCAAATACCTCATTATTACAAGAATCCCCAAATTGATAGGACTAATTATTTGACCTAGGATCTTCAAATATTTGCTTCCACACACCTAAATATCATAATTCTTGTCTCGACACATATTAGTACAAATTGGTTTCCTTCCATTGCCTTCCCCACTGTGCAATGACAGATTCTTATTTGCTCATGAACATTTAGTTATTCTTCTTCAGTATTCTTAATGCAAAAACAAAATTTAAAGTGCGAAGAGTTCAATAACATAAGAAGAAATTATTTAAATTTTATCAGATAAAACCATAATCGCTACATACCTGACCAAGTGATCTTCATTCGATTACATTCTTCATTTCCTTCATTTTGAACACTTACACGAATATCACTGATGGCACGCTCTATGTGTATACCTTTCAAAAAATGACAGTAATTAACCTTAATCAATATATTTCGAATTACTATTTCTATTACAATTATGGATATCTCGTCATAATTGATTTACGTATATATATTTTGTGTGTTGTCAACTTTTTCCATGTCCCCTCATGTTCCTATGTTAATATTCTGTCACATGTGCTCTTAGATAACAGTGTGAAAATACCTTTAACTCTTAATTAAAAATAGATTATTAAAAAGAAAAGAACAGTTCTGATCCTTCATCTTCTTCCTTTGTCTTCCCAAACCTCGCAGCCAACAGACCCCTTCCAATTCTTTCAGATAAGAAGTTAAAACAATAATTAAAAAAACCAATTCAGCATTTCCACATCTCTCATCTGGGTGTTCCATTTCCTTCTTTGTCTGATGTTTTGAACCCCTCCCTCCGATATAGTCACTGAAGTTGTCATTTCTTAGCCATTGAGATCAATAACTATTATTTTGAAGTTTCAAGGCTCAAATTCAAAAGCGCAGTCAATTTTGAAGTCTTAGGTTCATTACAGTCAATGTAACATTGAAAATATATAATTGTAATTGTACGAGGGAAAAGAATGTGGATACTAACAATTATAGATCCATATTTGCCAGAATTTGAGGCTTGTTCCACTCGGGAATGCAGAAGGCATAAATCCTTCCATCGGGAATGCCCCATCTTGGCCCTTGGTAAAGACCAATCGTGGACAACACTGAATTAATTCCCGAGCAATACCTGTAGTAGGGAAAAACAAGTTTTTATCATTAAGGAAAAAAAGGAGTAATCAATTTCATTGTTATAAGATTAAAACTCTTACCAAATTTCATGCCCATAATAAAGGTGCGAAGAAGTCCAGCCCCGTATGGTCCTTTTTCTGGCATTAGATCTTGGAAGGGAGTGACGGAGTAAAGATAATCAACGATATCCCATTGTTCATTCATAGAAGCCAAGACAAGTGGAGTCACATTATGGCGGTCCCGAGTGGGAATACTAAGTATTTTCTTGCTCTTTCTAACCATGCATTCAACCATTTTTATATTTCCTCTACTTGCAGCAAGAGCAAGAGCTGTCCAACCATCATTATCGGTTATTTCCAAGTCTTCCTCTGACATCACCTGCATCAACTCTTCCACAATATGCTCGTGCTCTAGTTGTGTTGCCATGTGAAGAGCTGTCTCTTTTGTAGATGGAAGTCTTGTTCTTATTGCATTGGGATGTAGGGTAAGAAACTGCTTTGCTTCATCCCAATCCCCACTCCACACAGCATCGAACAACGGCTGACATTGATGGAAGTCATTGTAATATCCTGAGCAAAGTTTGTTTAATTAATTTTATTAATAATTTCAGATAACATAATCCATTTATTTTTTGTGTTAATAATTGAATGGATTGTACCCATGCATATAATATGTATGTAGCTGTTTTTTTTTTCAGTCAGATCAAGAATATGTAGTTAGAAGTGTAAACGAATCATATATACACTGCTAGTTTATTTAAGGAGATTCACTATTATACCCAATATAAGGGCCAAAATTATATAATGAAAAAATAATATATGAAATGAACTTTAGAAATACACTTAAAGTTCATTTACAATATAACAAAAAGGCTTTGAACTTCCTATAAATTACAAAACTATTGTCGATTTGTTAAAACTAGCCCAACCCTAAAACTTCATAAAAACTAGCCCAACCCTAAAACCTCATAAAAAAAATCTAAATCACTCAATAGGGCATCAAAGTAATTTAATTAATATTAAAAATTAAATTCAATAGGGTCGGCTGTTTTTTTTTGGGTTTTTTTTTGTTTATTTATATAAATTAAATAGTGTAAGGTTTACCGGTATCACTAGTGCTACAAATGAGTATATAACTAAATTTCTCAATTATTTATTAGTTTTTATTTTTCGCTATAATTCCCAAGATTTTGATCCAAGAAGAAAAACAAGTTTATCATATGCAAAATGGCCCTACAAAGTGTCTCCTCAATTAATTGAAGGGGATGGCTGAAGTTAAAACTTCCACTCTTTTTTTGGGAGTAAAACCTCCACTTTTTGCAGCACGTTTGTTACATTAATATATGATTACGATTTGAAGTACACTTCGTTTTCCCTCCCTCATGAATTATATATAGATTGTGTCAATTTACCCCCAAACTTTTATTTCAACCAAATTTTCCCATAAAATATACAAAACTGGTTGATGTACCCAACTGTAATTCTTATCAATTACATCAACCATATCGTCAATTAAAGTCACGTTTTAAGAGACTCATTATCGTTTGACATCATATTCTTTACAAAAAGTGGCACTAATTGTCATTTTGCAAAAGTCAGGTGCTTAGCAATTGACTAACTTTTGAAGACTTTCAAGGCAACTTTTGTGTAAAGAATATGGCGTGGGATGCGCATTTGTTTTGCCTAACATCTTGAATGGAATTGCTCGGAATATGAGCATGGGGTATAAATTGGGTAGTTTCATGATTCATGGGGAAATTAGCTATTTTAAAATAAATAAGTAAAGCCAAAGGGGTAAATTGACACCGTTAAATTTAATTTCAACATTGTTACACATGTAATTTGCATAAGTCCTTATATCCGTGTTAGTATAATAAGAAACATAAATAGTGGTCTTGTGGTTAATCAATTAAATGTTTAGAGTATAATTTGGTTATATATAATATGTATATATATATATATATATCTGGTTTAAGTCGAATATTTACTTCTCACAGATTTGTTGAGGTTCAAAATTTGAACCGGGGACTTACCTGGTTTTGGCTTGAAGTTTTCTGCCAAAGTATCCCAAGCGCGTTTGGCTGAACTGGTGTTTCTAATGAGGGAAGAAGCTTCCCGCCCGCACGAAATTTGGATTGTATGTAAAGCCGTGGCATTCTTCTCCCTCCAAGCTTTGAACTTATCATCAGCTTCTTCTTCTTCTTCGTCTTGTTCCACTACATCCCAAAGGTCTTGAGCCAACAAGTAAGTTTTAACCCATACACTCCAATCCACATAGTTACTGCTATCAAGAAGTTCCATAACAGCTGCATCTGCGGAGACGGCCATTCTTACCAAGGGCTTACTTAGGAGAGGCTTTGCAATTTCTGTTTTAATTACTATACCCAATTGAGTGAAGAACCACTTGTTAAAGCAATGGGTGAGGATATATATATTATATACCGTATACACACGCTCATTACAGAGTCTTTTTTTAATCAGAAGAGTCTTTTAATTGGGATAGGCCCCAAACCGCATTGTAAACCCAAAAACGCGTCTAATGGACCAGTTACCGCTGGTGTCTGTTTTTTCAACTCATTCACACTTGCTTTTGTTTGTGCCCGACCACATTATGAATTGACCCTCTGAAGCTAACTCTACTTAGGACACTTTTTCTCTCTCTCTTTTTTTTCTTTTTTGTTTTTGTTTTTTTTTGGTTTAATCTTTTCTCCTCCGTCTTCTTTTTGTCTCTTTGGTATGTGTCCTTTTTCTTTTAATTGTCAGTTTTTTTTTTCACTTTTATTATGCTGGCAACTATTGTAATCTCTCAAAAGTATTTTTTTTCCCACTTTTATTTTTCTCAACTGAATTTTTTTTAGTTTTTATTTTTCTTTATGAGTCAAAATTTGAAGTCTTTGTGGCCCTTCCTAACTCTAACTTCAATAATCCCCCCACCATCAAAGTTGTCACTGACAACACTGTGCAATCCCTTATCACCATTAACTTGCATTGCAATTAACAAATTAAACCAAACCATCGTAATTATAAATTCAATTTATAATGAAGCTGGCCATGTGCACGCACAATTCAACAGAGGGTAATTTATATTAACACACTTGAGGTTTTTAAGGTTTTTATATAACTCCTCCAGATCATGATAATTACACAAACACCTTTTCAAGTTTCAACACTCCATGAACAGCCAAAACACTCTTATCCAAATCGTAATATACCCTTGGTTGAATACGGTCGAATACCATCTCAAATCTTACACATTATTGCCAAACAGGTCTAGCCAAGTGAATTGCCAAAAAATAAAAAAATAAAAAAGCCTATCCTAGTGGAAAATGAATTTAATTTGTTGACTAATATAGTTTGGGTTCAAACTCCCCTGACATCTTGGTGGTGTGTGTGTATATGTGAGAAACCCCTCTCTCATTTAAGTTTCGACAATCGCTTGTACTAAAAAAGGGTTATCTGCTAAAAAACACTATAAACTATCACGCTTGTCGAAATCTCCACCCTAAACTTGTTTTCCTGCCAATTTAGCCCTCATACTAAATTTTCTTGCCAATTTACTCCCCACCATTAGTTTTGGCAATTTTCATCCAAATCTCTGTTTAAAAAAATCACATGTTAGGCACATGCTTCACTGTTGAATTAAAAATTGATTTTTTTTTCTTTGCTTATTCAAAGAGCTTAAATTTCTTCTCCTTCCTCTTACTGGGTTTTGGGTTTAGGTTGGTTTGAAATTTACATCCTCGTCCTCTTCGTTATAAAGGTTGAGATCGATCTGACGGTTGAGAGATTAGGGTGTAGTGGAGGGCTAGTGGGCTGTGGCACATAAGATGATTGAGAGAGAGAGAGAGAGAGAGAGAGAGAGAGAGGTGTAAATTTTGTATTTTGGATTGATTTCATAAGTGTGATACATGAGAGATTTATACATAGTTGAAAACCCTAGTAGAGATATACAAGGAAACTAAATCAACAATACAAGGAAGGTAAATCAATATTAACACATCTACAAATATGGAAGGACGATTCCTGCAATGCAGAGGATTCCTATAATGGAAGAAGGGCCTAACGGCCATGAGTTGATTGCGTGATATTCCCCTGAAATCTGGACGATAGACCTCGATGGACGAGTTTTTCAGAGAGCTGGAGATGACAACTTTTGTGAAGACTTTTTGTGAGGAGGTCAGCAACTTGATTAGTGGAAGGAACAAATTGAACATGATGACTGCCAAGGGCAACTTTCTCAGGAACAAAATGATAATCCAATTCAATATGTTGTGTGAGAGTGACGAACTGGATTCGTAGTTAGATAGGTGGTATTGATTTTGTCACAGTAGATGAGAGTAGGAAATGTAACCGGGCTGCCAAGCTCATGGAGAAGACAACTAACCCAGACGGTTTCGACGCAGGCATGAGCTAAAGAACATTACTCAGATTCAACACTGGAGTGAGCAATGGTTGGTTGCTTCTTGGAACACCAAGAGATGAGAATGGTAACCAAAAAGATGAGATAACCGGAGGTAGAGCAATGGGTGTCTAGGCAACCAGCCTAGTCAGCATTAGAGTAGGCACGAATAGTTAGTGGTGAGGGAGAGGGACGTATATGCCAAGCAGTAGGGAGACCCCCAACTAGGTTTAAAAGTAGGTAGCAAAATATATTTATTAAATATAGCCCAGTGTCACAGGTTGCACATAAGCAAGTGCTACCGTGACTTCGTTGGGACATCTATGCGCTTTAGAGGTAGTCTAAGTCTGGAAGGGCGAGAGCTTAAGAGCTAGAATGGTTGGTGTTGGTCGGGTTGCACTTGTGAAGGGTATTTTGGGTATTTCTGAAGGTTACGGGAGGAACCTGAAGAACCTAAGAATTCCAGCACGTTCATGATGTTGAGATGCAGGTAACGCAACTGACGGTTCGCCATTCAGAGTTCGTACGAAGGAGTTATGCCCAATTATGACTTCTCATGCATAGGTGATGTTTCCTCCTAGCAGAAGACTAAATGCATAAAATGCTATATAGGGCGTGACATGGTGTCATGCTCTCCACCACCCCTGGTGCTTACACCCTTGTGGCACTAAGCGAGCATCCTTGTGCCATTTGAGGTAGTCCTAAGGGCGAGCATAAGATTGTTGAAGGATAATCTGTGTCTTCGAGGGAAATGAATTCTCGAGGACAGTACGAACACACGGGGCCGTTTGTATTGCGCATTGTTATAAAGAGTGAGGTCAACGTATGACATTCGCTATGCCATCGGCTAGCGAGGCATTTGACAATACTCAATGGACTTGGCTTGGGTTGGGCCTTGTCCATGATAGAAGGAAGATATTTGGATGCCGGTACGCATAGGTTGTGACCCCATGCAATGCATAGAGGATTATGTGGGACATTCGGAATACATATGTCTCCAAGGCTTGGGCGACATGCAAGTATGACAGCTTGCGTGTATAGCTTAAGGATGTGGGCTGTCGTGGACGCTAAAGGAATGACCGATAGAAGTGTGGGTGAATTGATGGTGTGTTGGATCGCTATGTCTTGACTTGGACATGAGCGAGCCATGAGTAAGCATGCGACGTGGTCGATGCAGTTGACATGTCTTATGCAACGCTTGATGTATGGGCGTAAAGTGTTCGTTGCCGAATGTGGAATGATTGTATTGTCACAAGGTAGTGTGACTCGTTGTCTAGTGGGAGACAACACTTAAAGGTGAACCTCTCGCGGAGTTGTGAGAGTCATGAATATTATGAAGTGGGAGAAGGCTGACTGAGATCCAAAGGGATCCTAGGCCACACGGGTGTGCTTTGAGTGGCAAAATTTGTGTTTCGCTTCCCCCGCGCCGCGCCACTCACTCATCCCGTGACACCAGGCATGGTTTATCTTAAAACCAAAATCATAATGCACAACAACATAAAAGAAATATTTCACTTACTTCCCATTAAACCGGGATGTCAAGATAAAACATGGATGCTAATACAACTTTTTAAACTGGGAGTCCAAACATTTTCTTTTTCACGCAGATCGCTCTAACTAAAAGTACAAATTTTTCTGGGGGCTCATAGAGGGATTCCTTAAATAAGTTTACAGCGATCTTCAATTGAGGGATCCAACATCCCTGTAGGGCCCACTCTGTATTTTATTTCACTAATCCAAACTGTTTATTTTGTAGAATCATTCAAAGATCATTTCTACGAAAAATCACTTGAATTTGGATTCATTTGATCACTCAATTAGAAGATTATTGATACATACTTTTTCTTATAGCATTGTGTTAAGATTCTTCCTCTTCATCTTTAGAGATTCAGTTACGTTTGTTAAGAACTTCCACAACAATTGTACACATCATTTAAAGAGACTAAATGTACCATACAAGTGTTCAAAAAACTAAAAAACATAATGCAAGGATAATAATGATATTTCACACATCATTCAAATTTAAAAATATTACAGCTGGCCCTTTTGGAATTTTTCTTCAATTTAAAGGTTTATGTGTAAATTCAATGCAAGAAATGAGTTTTATTATAAATATATTTTTTTAGATTGATATATTGTAAGTGTTGAAATATATTAGGGAACACACATAAAACCACACTTTTTAACACACCATTTAAATTATCAAATTAAGTAAGTTTCAACCTTAGGAATTGTATTTGTTTAATGGGCAATCCTTTTCTTTCACACATCATTCAAATTTAAAAATAATTAAACATTGGGGACAATATAGTAGCCCAACTTTTAAGACTATTCATTATTTTATTATATTCTCTCTCCCCTCTCTTCCTTTTTCTATTTAATGGGCAAACTTTTTCTTGCATCTTCTATCTTCTTCACTGACAGGAGCCACCCCAAAATTTCCCCTGAAACCGGAGCGGACCCGTCTTGGTGCCGACATCACACTGATGCCGGGCCCACTACTAAAAATCCAAGACATCCTACCAAAATTTTGGCAGAGTCTTCCCTGTAAAATGCTCAAACCCAACAATATTCAACCTGCATAATTTACATAATAGATATATTCCAACTGCCAGCATGCTTTTAACATACAACAATCCAACATAAAGTGGCCTCCGGCCTCAAGTAACAACCTAACATGGGCGATAACAGAGTATCTACAAAATTTGTTTACAACAAACAGTGGAGTAGAAAGAATTTACACAGACCCTAACAACTGATGAAAAGTTTGGAGCTCGCAACCTGCTCGAACGCTTCCAAAAGCAGCTACTGCAGGCGCAAAACAGAAATATGTGAGTGGATAAAAATAAAGTTTGTACTTTAAATCAACATAATAACCCCACCATGTAAAAATAATGCTCTAGCATGCAGTTTCACAATTCATAAATCAAAAACACCAACACATCATCCCAAAATCCAACAAATCTCCAAATCTTAAATCCACAACTCATTTCCCAATGATATGCAACTCTCATCAACCCGTAAACACTCATATATAAATATATATATATATATATATATAACTAAGACTATAATATAATATATACTTCTCTCCATACTAATGTACCGGGGAAACAATCCAACCGGGGGATTGTTAAGCTGGTACGCAGGATTTTCGAACACTAACCGGCGTCCAGGGATGAGTAGTCCAACCGGGGGACGGAACTCCTTAGCTCACACGCCGGCACTGCCAGCGACACGTGTAGCTCACAAATCTCATAACAAGTCCTACGCGCGCAGACGGTATCATCACCCCACCGGCACTGCCAACGACGTGTGTGATGATACTAAGCAATATACATACTCTTCCCATACGCCGGCACTGCCAACGACACGTATGGAAAGTGTCTCACACACCGGCACTGCCAACGACATGTGTGAGACCCGCAATCTCATGGCCTTCCCACCCCACCGGCACTGCCAACGACGTGTGTGGGAAGCCTAGTAACTAGGGAATGGTACTCACCTAACATACTCATACATCTCACAACCATCCCTCAAACTCGTATCTTTCCACAATCTCACCACAACAACCTCTCATACTCTATACATAGACAATATAGATAGTCAATCCCAAAATCCATATCAACATATTCATCATACTCAAATACATATCCATACTCAAAATATATATTGCGAATACTTATAAGAATATTCAAATCCATCAACCCAATAATTATTAAATCAAAATCACCATTTAAAATATATGCAAAAGTCTTTTATCAATAAAACCATGCATATGCTAAAAACAAAGTCCACTCACAAATAATCCCAAGCTGCCCGGCCCCGAGAGGGTCCTGCTGTGAATGGTCAACCGAAGTACCTATTTCGAGATACGAACCCTTGATTAATATAACGTACTTCAAAACGGAAATTCACAAAAGGAATTACTTAAATCCCCAAGTTCCTGGTGCGTGTACGTCCAATGGAATAACCTAAGGTCCGGTTACAGGCTTGGGAATCGCTTCCCAATCATACGGTTATCGCGATTCCCCAAACTTCAAATTATTGAATCGGAACATCCGGGGCTCCGATTCACGATCCGCGAATTCCTATAGGTTTCTAAGAGTACCTAGATCGACATACTTCAGTTTGGAAACGATCCAACGGTTAGAACTTATCGAACCCGGATAACGCACAATATGCGAAATCCGTTCGATAGTCAAACGATATCCAAATTGAGATCCGCAAAATCCTACGCACTCGTGACAACCTAAGGATCTCATCAAGATAAAAAGCAACTTCACCAGCCTTGCCCACGCGCCGCCACATGCGCCGGCAGCGCGTGGGTGTGTAGATAAATTTTCGGCGACGGAAAATCTCCAAATCATGAGCCACCCTTCCAATCCTAGATACTACTCGACGAATGGAGCATCTTTTTCAACTACGACAACGTCCAATTCGGACGGCAAGTGACCGGAATTTCACATTGAAAACCGGCCAAAACCTAACTTCCAAATTCGTGAATCTAAACTGCAAATCGATCAATTCCTATGCAACAGCCAGCTAGAACACATAAAAGGGATGTGAAACCTCACCTTACCCGTCGGAAATGGTGGTGGAGGAGAGATCGAGCGGCTGGAAGTTCTGTCACTTCCGCGACTTTTCGCGTTTTCCGCGAATATCCAAGGTTCCGGAGTCTGGCCGGGGAAGAGAGAGGAGAAGGTGGCGGTTCGAATGGAACCGGTCTCGAGGGCTGAGGTGACGGACGTGACGGCCGTGAGGATTTTTCCGATCCGGTGAACAATGAAACACAGGGGAGGGGGAATTCGCAGAGGAAGGAGACGCAGGAGAGAGAGAGAGTGAGGTAGAAAATGAAAATTCTGATTTTTACTAAACCCTTCAAAATATTTACGGTTCCGCCACCGAACGTATTTTGATCACCAAAACTTCGTTAAATCTCCGATTCAAGCCTACCGTCTGTCTACGGTTTCGTTTCAGTACCACGTACGCAACTAAACCACTCGTGGTCCCAAAATCTTCCCGGATAAGAAATTGACCAAAATTACCCTTAACCCAAGAGTAAATTAATAATTTCTTTTAATTAAATTAAAATAGGAAATAACTGGAGTCGGGGTGTTACATTCTACCCTCCTTATAAAAATTTTGTCCGCAAAATTCACATACCTGTCAATGGAAGAGATAAGGGTACTTGGCCCGCATCTGCTCTTCGGGTTCCCAAGTAGCTTCTTCAACAGTTTGGCTTCTCCACAAAACTTTCACTACCGGGATGGATCTAGAACGCAACTTCTGTTCTTTCCTATCCAAGATCTGTACTGGTTGTTCCTCATACGACAAATCTTCTTCTAACTCCATAGGTTGGTATTCTAATACATGAGAAGGATCTGACATGTATTTCCGGAGCATGGATACATGGAATACATCATGAACTCGAGATAGTTCTGGGGTTAAGGCAAGTCTATAAGCAACAGGTCCAATTCGCTCCGTAATCTCATAGGGTCCAATGTAACGAGGGCTTAACTTCTCACGTTTCCCAAATCTCATCACACCCTTCCAAGGAGATAACTTCAGAAACACCCAATCCCCAACTACAAACTCAAGATCCTTGGACCTGTTATCTGCATAACTCTTCTGTCGGTCTTGTGCAGTTTCAACTTCTCTTTTATCATCTTCACCTTCTCATTTGTTACCTGGATACTATCCACTTTTTCTAGTTTCTTGTCACCCACTTCGTTCCAACAAATAGGAGTCCTGCACTGCCTCCTATACAATGCCTCATAAGGAGCCATCCCAATACTCGAATGATAGCTGTTATTATAAGCAAATTCCACCAAGGCAAGGTGAACATCCCATGCATCCTTAAACTGTAACACACAGGACCTCAACATGTCCTCCAGAGTCTGGATAGTCCTTTCCGATTGTCCATCGGTTTGTGGGTGAAAAGCAGTACTGAACTGCAATCTAGTACCCATAGCTTCTTGTAAACACCTCCAAAATCGAGAAGTGAACCTAGGATCCCTGTCCGATACAATGGACACAGGTGCTCCATGCAATCTGACAATCTCATCCACAAAAAGTTTTGCCAACCTTGTCAAAGGATAGGTCTCCTTGATGGGTAGGAAATGAGCAGACTTGGTGAGTTTATCCACTATCACCCAAATTCCATCATGACCCTTTGAAGTACGTGGAAGCTTGAAAACAAAATCCATGGCAATACGCTCCCACTTCCATTCAGGAATCTGAAGTGGTTGCATAAGTCCCGATGGCTTCTGTCGCTCCGCCTTCACTTGTTGACATATCAAGCATTTGCTCACATACTTGGCAATGTCTCCTTTCATATGCGGCCATGAATAATATGCCCGTAGTGTTCGATACATCTTCGTGCTACTCGGATGCATAGTGTAAGGGAACAGTGAGCTTCCTCCATGATTTCTCTTTTCAACTCAACATTCTTACTAGGTACACATAGACGAGCTCCTTTTACCAAGGCTCCGTCTCCCCTTATGGCATAATCCTTCCGTGTTCCATTTTCTACTTCTCCCCTTATCCTACAGAGTGTAGGATCTTCCAACTGGCCTACAATTACCCGTTCCACCATAATGGGTCTCACATGCAAGCTAGCAAGGATTCCACCTTGTTGAGTCATCCATTTCTACTCCATTTTTCCGTAGTTCCACCAACAACGGAAGATAGGCCGCCCTAATATGGGCTAAGTTCGCAGTAGTCTTCCTACTCAATGCATCAGCAACCACATTAGCTCGGCCTGGGTGATACTCAATCGTACAATCATAGTCCTTAATCAATTCCAGCCAACGTCGTTGTCTCATATTCAGCTCCTTCTGGGTAAAGAAATATTTGAGGCTCTTATGATCCGTGAAAATCTGACATGTCTCACCATACAAGTAATGCCGCCAAATCTTCAAAGCAAACACTACTGCAGCAAGTTCCAAATCATGGACTGGATAATTTCGCTCATGCTTTTTGAGTTGCCTCGAGGCATAAGCAATCACCCGGTCATGTTGCATCAGAACACATCCCAATCCTTGCAATGATGCGTCACTATAGATCACGAAGCCCCCCGAGTTATCAGGAAGAGCCAAAACAGGTGCGGTGGTAAACCAAATCTTCAACTCCTGAAAACTCGTTCGCACTCTTCCGTCCACTCAAATGCAACGTCCTTCCTTGTCAACCGCGTGAGAGGTGTTGCTATCGAAGAGAACCCTTCCACAAATCGACGATAGTAACCTGCTAGCCCCAGAAAACTCCGTACTTCCGTCACACTTGTGGGTTGTACCCAATTTACAATAGCCTCAACTTTCTGTGGGTCCACATAAATCCCTTCCGTTGAGATTACATGTCCAAGGAACACCACTCTATCCAGCCAAAACTGACACTTGCTAAATTTGGCATAAAGTTGCTTCCTCCTTAAAGTCCTCAATACCAACCTTAGATGCTTCTTATGCCCTTCCAAAGTCTTAGAATAAACCAAGATATCATCTATGAACACAATCACAAAGTGATCCAAATATGGTCGGAACACTCTGTTCATGAGATCCATAAATGCTGCTGGAGCATTCGTCCAACGGCATTACGGATATTCATAATGACCGTACCGCGTTCTGAATGCAGTCTTGGGGACATCCTCCTCTCTAATCCTCAACTGATGGTATCCTGACCTCAGATCAATCTTAGAGAAATACTTGGCATCTTTCAACTGATCAAACAAATCATCAATCCGCGGCAAAGGATACCGGTTACGTACTGTCACCTTATTCAACTGCCGGTAATCAATACATAACCTCATGGTCCCATCCTTCTTCCTCACAAACAACACCGGTGCACCCCATGGGGAAACACTAGGTCGGATGAAACCCATATTCACTAATTCCTGCAGAATCTTCAACTCCCGGAGTTCAGCTGGTGCCATCCTATAAGGAGTTAGATAGATAGGATTGGTGCCTGGAAGAAGTTCAATAGTGAACTCAATTTCCCTTTCAGGAGGTAACCCAGGAAGATCATCTGGAAAGACATCAGGGAACTCACGGACAACGGGAATATCTTCCAGATTCAATGTGATCTCTCGAGTGTCGATGATATGAGCTAGAAATCCTTCACACCTTTTCTTGAGTAACCTCTTAGCTGTAATAGCAGAGATAAGGCAAGTAGGGAGGATTCTACGTTCTCCCCGGAAAATCACTTTAGGTTGTCCTGGACTCCGGAATGTCACTTCCTTCCGGAAACAATCCACGGACGCATGATGCTTCTCTAGCCAATCCATCCCCAAGATAATATCCAAATCCACCAATTCCAAAGGGATCAAATTGGCTTCCAACCACGCATTGTCAACTTGAACATAACATTCTCTAAATACCCGGTCCGCATACATGACTTCCTCTGTGGGTAGAGAAATACTAAAACTTCCTGTCATGGGTGTCGGTCTCACTGACATAAGGTACGAAGTTGTGTGCTACTGAAAGAATGTGCGGCCCGGGTCAATTAAAACACGAGCGAGATAACCAAAAATAGGGATCATACTAGTAATCACGTGCAGGTGGCTGTGCCTCCTGGGTCATAGAGAACACCCTAGCTGAGTGGTAGACGCTCAGGTGACCCTTGAATTTCTGCCACTTCTTCCCCAAGAAGATGGCGGTGCCACGCCATCGGAAGATCCCGCAGGAAGAAGTAGCACCACTCGACTCGATCCGCCCATTACCTTGCTCTCGCTGGCCCGATCCCCTACACCGGTGTATCACCGGGTAGATCGTGGGCAAATCCTCTTAGTATGCCCTAACTGTCACAAAAGTAGCATATTGGGCATTGCTCGAGCTTGGTTTACCCCTTGAATGGAACTAGGGCAATCCTTTGCAAAGTGCCCCACCTGCCCGCAATCGTAACATGTCAGCCCAATGCGGAGGGAGTCCTAGGCTAGATGCAGGCTCTTGCTCTGAATCTTGAGTCCATGCCGACGAATGGACCTCCACTTCGAGCTCGATCCTCGTCCACGACCACTAGGTGGTGGAACTCGATCCTCCTATCTTGGATGGGCCCGACTTAGGCCACCCAATCCTTGCGCATCTTTGCGCGTCTTCTGTACCCATTGCACATGTCCTAGATACTCATGTTAGCAGGCTGAGCCAACGCTCTCATGTTGGGATAAGTCTTGGCGGTGACCATGGTCTGAATCTCCCACCACAAACCGCCTTCAAAGCGTCTGCACCGATCCTCTTGAGTAGCCACTAATTCTAGTGCAAACCTTGACAGTTCATTAAACTTATGCTCATATTCGCCACCGAAATTGATCCTCGCTTGATACAGAACTCTGTCTTTTTAGCATATCGATAGGAAGGTGGATAAAATTGATCGGAAAAGACTCTTTGGAATTCCTCCCAGGTAATAGCAGCTGGATTCTCATAACCCCTTTTTGCAGCTTTCCACCAATGATAAGCATTCCCTTTAAGCAGAAAGGTAGCCAAACGGACTCTATCTTCATCCGGGCACTCCAGTACCTCAAAGATCCGCTCCACATCAAGAATCCAACACTCACCTCTGGTCTGGGCCACCCATGAACTCTTTTGCTCCGAGTTCTTTCACCCTTTTGATTTCAGAACTTTCTGCACTACGCCTTCCCTACAAAGCGGTAGTCATCGTGCGGGTAAATTGGCTCAGCACATGGCGCAAGTCCAAGGCATTATCTCCGGCAGGTGGAGATGGTGGAGGAGATGGAACTGGTGGTGAAGGAGGTGGTGACGGAGATGGTGGTGGAGGATTTGGCCCCCATCTCTGACCACGACCTCGCGTTCTTGGTCGGCGAGTTGCCATGGTTCTACACGAAGAAACCATCAAATCATTAGATCAACAATGCAGCAAAAGTGCAAATGTCGAAGGAAAATGAACCTAATGCTCTGATACCAAGCTGACAGGACCCCTGAATTTCAAACCGGCCGTCTTGGCGCCGACCTCACATTGATGCCGGGCCCACTACTAAAAATCCAAGACATCCTACCAAAATTTTGGCAGAGTCTCCCCTGTAAAATGCTCAAACCCAACAATATTCAACCTGCATAATTTACATAATAGATATATTCCAACTGCCAGCATGCTTTTAACATACAACAATCCAACATAAAGTGGCCTCCGGCCTCAAGTAACAACCTAACATGGGCGATAACAGAGCATCTACAGAATTTATTTACAACAAACAGTGGAGTAGAAAGAATTTACACAGACCTAACAACGATGAAAAGTTTGGAGCTACAGCTCGCTCGAACGCTTCTAAAAGCAACTCTGCACAGGCGCAAAACAGAAATATGTGAGTGGACAAAAATAAAGTTTGTACTTTAAATCAACATAATAACCCCACCATGTAAAAATAATGCTCTAGCATGCAGTTTCACAATTCATAAATCAAAAACTCCAACACATCATCCCAAAATCCAACAAATCTCCAAATCTCAAATCCACAACTCATTTCCCAATGATATGCAACTCTCATCAACCCGTAAACACTCATATATAAATATATATATAACTAAGACTATAATATAATATATACTTCTCTCCATACTAATGTACCAGGGAAACAATCCAACCGGGGAATTGTTAACTGGTACGCAGGATTTTCGAACACTAACCGCGTCCGGGATGAGTAGTCCAACCGGGGGCGGAACTCCATAGCTCACACGCCGGCGCTGCCAGCGACACGTGTAGCTCACAAATCTCATAACAAGTCCTACGCGCGCAGGCAGTATCATCACCCCACCGCACTGCCAACGCGTGTGTGATGATACTAAGCAATATACATACTCTTCCCATACGTCGGCACTGCCAACGACATGTGTGAGACCCGCAATCTCATGGCCTTCCCACCCCACCGGCACTGCCAACAACGTGTGTGGGAAGCCTAGTAACTAGGGAATGGTACTCACCTAACATACTCATACATCTCACAACCATCCCTCAAACTCGTATCTTTCCACAATCTCACCACAACAACCTCTCATACTCTATACATAGACAATATAGATAGTCAATCCCAAAATCCATATCAACATATTCATCATACTCAAATACATATCCATACTCAAAATATATATTGCGAATACTTATAAGAATATTCAAATCCATCAACCCAATAATTATTAAATCAAAATCACCATTTAAAATATATGCACAAGTCTTTTATCAATAAAACCATGCATATGCTAAAAACAAAGTCCACTCACAAATAATCCCAAGTTGCCCGGCCCCGAGAGGGTCCTGCCTGCTGTGAATGGTCAACCGAAGTACCTATTTCGAGATACGAACCCTTGATTAATATAACGTACTTCAAAACGGAAATTCACAAAAGGAATTACTTAAATCCCCAAGTTCCTGGTGCGTGTACGTCCAATGGAATAACCTAAGGTCCGGTTATAGGCTTGGGAATCGCTTCCCAATCATACGGTTATCGCGATTCCCCAAACTTCAAATTATTGAATCGGAACATCCGGGGCTCCGATTCACGATCCGCGAATTCCTATAGGTTTCTAAGAGTACCTAGATCGACATACTTCAGTTTGGAAACGATCCAACGGTTAGAACTTATCGAACCCGGATAATGCACAATATGCGAAATCCGTTCAATAGTCAAACGATATCCAAATTGAGATCCGCAAAATCCTACGCACTCGTGACAACCTAAGGATCTCATCAAGATAAAAAGCAACTTCACCAGCCTTGCCCATGCGCCGCCACACGCACCGGCAGCGCGTGGGTGTGTAGATAAATTTCCGGCGACGGAAAATCTCCAAATCACGAGCCACCCTTCCAATCCTAGATACTACTCGACGAATGGAGCATCTTTTTCAACTACGGCAACGTCCAATTCGGACGGCAAGTGGCCGGAATTTCACATTGAAAACCGGCCAAAACCTAACTTCCAAATTCGTGAATCTAAACTGCAAATCGATCAATTCCTATGCAACAGCCAGCTAGAACACATAAAATGGATGAGAAACCTCACCTTACCCGTCGGAAATGGTGGCTGGAGGAGAGAGATCGAGCAGCTGGAAGTTCTGTCACTTAGACTTTTCTGCGTTTTCCGCGAATATCAAGGTTCCTGTGCTGGCCGGGGAAGAGAGAGGAGAAGGTGGCGGTTCGAATGGAACCGGTCTCGAGGGCTGAGGTGGCGGACGTGGCGGCTGTGAGGATTTTTCCAATCCGGTGAGCAGTGAAACACGGGGAGGGAATTGCGAGAGGAAGGAGACGCAGAGAGAGAGAGAGTGAGGTAGAAAATGAAAATTCTGATTTTTACTAAACCCTTCAAAATATTTACGGTTCCGCTACCGAACGTATTTTGATCGCCAAAACTTCGTTAAATCTCCGATTCAAGCCTACACTGTCTACGGTTTCGTTTCAGTACCACCTACGCAACCAAACCACTCGTGGTCCCAAAATCTTCCCGGATAAGAAATTGACCAAAATTACCCTTAACCCAAGAGTAAATTAATAATTTCTCTTAATTAAATTAAAATAGGAAATAACTGGAGTCGGGGTGTTACATTCACCCTCAAAAAGTTTCCAACGAATTCCTTATTGAAAAGAGTTTTGTAGTTTATTTTCCTTCTTCATAACATTTGGTCATTGTTGCTGTAAAAATGCTAATGATATTAGTGTCCATGAAATTCAATGATTTCAAACGGTGAAGGAAATATAGATTAATAATTATTTTGTCCGTCTTTGTTTACTAAATATAATGAATTGGTAATTGTCAGTCTTTGTTTAATAAGCATTTTGTCTAAGTCTTTGTTTACATGTTGATATCAGAAATCTCAGCAAAGATTTTTCGTAACAAAACATATTTTTAAAATCCGAATTGATACACAATATTCAAAAAGTACATGACGCAAAAAAGCAAACAAAAGACTGAAATTTCAAATTATTCAAAAAGTATCATTGTCGATGACGGTAGGTACTAGGTAAGGTCCAGCATTTGGATCCGGGTTTTGGAAATATTCAGATGCAGCAATGGTGAGGTTGAAGGTGGTGGTGGGATTTCGACAAAAAAATAAAATGGTGGTGGTTGGATTAATTAAGAACATCTACAATTATGCTTTTTATTTTTATTTTTTGCTAAAAACACTTGAACCCTATTGGATTAGTTTAGTTTTGATTTGGTTTTGGGATTGTGGATCCGCTCCCATCTCTATATCTTTTCTCCATCAGTAAAATTGGTCGTATTGGACACATTTAAAAAAAAACAAAACAAAACAAAACTGGCCATTATCCAATCCAGCTTTTATTGAACAGTAACGCAAGGGAAACATAATTAATTTGAGTCCCAATGATGAGTCACACGCATGTCATTCCCAACGGGCTCTTATATATGGTTGAGGAGAATTTATCTTAGAGCATCTCCAGCACAGGAGGAGGCCCGGGGGAAAGGCTGCCCGACGCAGCCCGAGACAGCTCGATTCGGGCCCGTAGCCTAGTTTGGTGGCGGGTCCCACGAGCCCGAGGAAGCCCAAGGGCAAGTCTTGCCCGGCCGAAGCCGAGTTGGTCGACGTCGGGCGTCACGCCGACGCCAACAAGACGGTAATTCACATTTTTCTGTGGCGCGTGAATTACACGCGCCAACGATAAAAATTTGAGTTCCGCTTGTTGGCGTCGGCGTAACAACATGGACGCCAGCGCCGACGCGTCGACGCAACGACTCCAACGGGCGGGTGCCACGTGGCGCGACGGGACTCTTCGATGGATTTTTCCAGAAATCCGACGGTCCTCGCTTTTTGGCTAAAAATTGCAAAAAAAATCGAAAAAAATCTGAAATTTTTTTAAAAAATATCCAAAAATTCTGTATTTTTTCTCTATAAATACCTAACCATTTTATTTACTTTCCACACTAAAATCTTCATACAATTTCTTCTCCATCCCATATTTTTTACTCTTTACTCACATTATTCACTTTCCACACCAATTCTTCATACAAACTTTTCTCCTTCCAATTTTTTTGTTCATCTCCACTAACATTTTTCACTTCCACACCAATTCTCCATACAAACTCTTCTCCTTCCAATATTTTTTACTCTCTTTCTACTACTTTCCATTTGTATAAAAAAAAAAACAAATGGCATCTTCTATTGAAGTCGGAGCCTCGTGGTCAACGAATGAAGATATTGCGTTGTGTCAATCTTGGGTGAACATTAGTCATGACCCTATCACGGGTAATGAGATGAAGTTTCATCACATGTGGAGCAAAATTCATGGGTGAAAATCTTATCCGAAAATTTAATTACAAAAGATTATCAAAATTAATGGTTTAAACTATAAAAAAAGAGTGGTGATTTCCCCACTCCTTTTTCTCCTATTTTATCCACTTACACTCCTTTTTTATAACTAAAAAAAGAGTGTAAGTGGATAAAATAGGAGTGGGGAAATCATTGCCCTAAAAAAATAGAAAATAAAGTACAATGAATAGTAATTGCCTTAGACTTGCCCTAGACTTTGCCCTTGTGGGTGGAACCACAAATGCAAAGGCTGACACTATTCATGTGAATAGTGGCAGCCCTTGCTTGCCCTTACCTTAGACTTAGCCCTTGTGGGTGGAGATGCTCTTACAGACTAGATGTCTCAAGTTTGAATCACCATGACATCCTAGTTGTGTGTGTGAGTTTAGACTATTTATTGTACTACAAAATATATAACATGTTAAAGTATTGGCGAAACAAGGACGGCGCTTTTTCATTCCAAGCATTCTTTAATACAAGGCAGGGTGAGGAAAGGAACAAAAACAGAAACTGGATCGGTGTATGTGTGAATGCTGTATTGTCATGGTCTTTGTTTAGTTAGCATATTGTCTAGTTCTTGTTTTTGTTTGTATAGTCTTTGTTCACACATGTGAATCTGTGATTTAAAAAAAAATAAAAAAAATAAAAAAAATAGCCCACCGACTATATCTACTAATAGTCTTTGTTCATATTAACATCTAGATGGTCACAATTAAAAAAGAAAAGCAATAGAAAGTGAGGAGAAACTAAAGGACAATGGTGATTCAATGGAGTGGACCGACACCCTAAAATAATCTTTAGACACCAAGCCCCCACATTTTCGGTTTAAAAGTTGCATATATCTTATCAAAACCGAGTCCTCTCCCCAAACTTTATACTCCCAAGTTCCAAGAACAATGATATTGCCAAAAAAATAAAAAGATGAAATAATTCAACACTTTACTGGACCATGGAAGAGCATTTTCTTCTCATCACTGTTGCCCGACTCTTTTGTATTGCTGTGTGTGTACAGCATTCTTCTTCCTCCAATCCTTGAACCGATGGGTCATCTTCTTCTGATTTAAGAGTTTCAACTGAAGGCTCAATGACATTACAAAGGTCTTGAGCCAACAAGTAATACTCAAATAATCTAATACGAAAATACTATAGATAAAAATTTCTGCTACTAGCATCCCAATATCTGCTAGTAGGTCCAGCGTGAAACTTAAAGTGGAGCCTCACATAATCTAATACGAAAATACTATAGATAAAAATTTGCCATAACTTAATGTCATAAACAATTTTTTTAAAAAAAACTAAAAGTCACCATCAATAAACATGTAATAACAATTAAAAATCAAATTCATAAAAATTAAATGTTTCCATTTGATAAAGTTAAATATTAGTATGTTTGGAACAAAAATAAGCTCCTTGTGCCCCTATAAGGTCCCTTGCTGCCTCTAATAAGCAATCTTTGTTTAATAGGAAAAAAAATTTGGCAATCACAAATTAAAGAGTAGTTGCACACAAATGTCATTAACAAATTAGATTATATTACATTAAACACAAAAGCAACAATAAAAACATACATGACTACCCACAAATCGTTCACATTGTATTTGTTGTGTTTATTTGAGGAATTTAAACTATTACGAGAACTTTTTCCCCAAAAAAAAAAAAAAAACACACAGCCAGTACAATACTAATATCTGAAAATTGAGCTTCTTGAATTTTTAGAAGAGAAATCATCACTCAAATGTTCATAATCAAGTTTTTTTAGAAGTTCACTTTCAATTGAAATCAAAGCTAGGCCGTTTAATCTTTCTTGCAACATAGTTGATTGCAAGTATAATTTTAACAATTTTAATTTTGAAAAACTTCTTTTCTGCAAATGCAACAGTAACAAGAATAGCCAATAGAATTCTATATGCAATGAATGCATTTGGAAAACAATTTAGTCTTTTCAAGAAATTTAATATTGCAATAGCTGTGATTTTTAGACTGATATATTGTAAATTTTGAAACATATTAGGGGACACACGTAGAACCACACCTTTTGACACACCATTTAAATTATCAAATTAAGTAAGTTTCAATTATTAGAATTGCATTTGTTTAATGGGCAATCCCTTTCTTTCACACATCATTCAAATTTAAAAACAAACATTGGGGACAACCTAGCAGCCCAACTTTTAAAACTATTCATTATTTTATTATATTCTCTCTCCCCTCTCTTCCTTTTTTTGTTTGATGGGCAATCCTTTTCTTTCATCTTCTATCTTCTTTCTCGCTACTTTCTCACACACACTCACACCCTCAAAATGTTTCCAACGAATTCCTTATTGAAAAGAGTTTTGTAGTTTATTTTCCTTCTTCATAACATTTGGTCATGGTTGCTGTAAAAATGCTAATAGTATTAGCGTCCATGAAATTAATGATTTCAAACAGTGAAAGAAATATAGATTTTCCCTAAAGTCACTCAGCTCAACAATAGTGAATGGAGGTCGGGAACCACCGAAGACTGATTTGAGCATGAAATGAATTAGACTTCGAGTAAAGAATGACTTGTTAATTGTCAGTCTTTGTTTAATAAGCATTTTGTCTAAGTCTTTGTTCACATGTGGATATCAGAAATCTCAGCAAAGATTTTTCGTAACAAAACATATTTTTTAAATCCGAATTGATACACAATACTCAAAAAGTACTTGACGCAAAAAGCAAACAAAAGACTGAAATTTGAAATTATTAAGGTATAATTGTCGACGATGGAAGGTATTAGGTAAGGTCCAGCAAAATAAAATTTTGAAATTATACAGGAATCATTGTCGATGATTGTAGGAATTATTAGGTAAGGTCCAATAAAATAAAAGGATTCGTTAATTTATAGGACTAACTCGTCAAAATCCATGGCCGATATGTAGTTGTTTAATAGAAACTTGTTAAACTAAGAATATCTCCAAAAGCCTGAGGACAAAACCGAGTATGTAGTTATTTGCATCATAATTTTATTAAAAACATATCCGTGTGAGCGCCTTGATGTTTGTGTAAATGGTCGGGACGTGTTAGATAAATGCAAAACTGAGAGACATTTGACAGAATTATTGTCTTTTATTTATTAAAGAAATTGTTACAAAGGAGATACAACATTTGGATCGGTTTTGGAAATAGCATGCGGCAATGGTGAGGTTGAAGGTGGTGGGATTAAGAACATCCACAATTTATCTTACAGATTAGAGGTCTCAGATTTGAATCACTATGACATCCTAGTTGTGTATGTGAGTTGAGAACATGTCTAAAATATCGAGAAAAAGCCCGGCTCGTTATTGAGTGGGCTGGGCTTGGGCTTGGGTGTCTAAAGCCCGGCCCTTTAAGTCCAAGAAAGCCTGATTGGCCTATAAAAGCCCAGTCCACGGGCTCACATACATATAAATAAGTATATATATAAAAAACCCAAGTTAAATGAAATATGGAGAAAACTATTATCTATTATCATTGTAAGAACTGAAAAAAAAAAAAAAAAAAGAAGTATGACATAAAATATGATTTTATTAATATGGGGTTGTATAACTATATCTTTATATTTATGGGGAGAAAAAAAAAAAAAGAGAACTATGAAGTTATGAACAAAGAAAAAAAAAATGGAGATATAAACATATAAACAAATGTAAATATAGAACTATGAAAAAAAGAGGAAACATAGAAAAAAAAAAGACAAAATAAAGTAGGCTCATTTAGGCCCACCTGCCAGATGGGCTTTTTCAAGTCAGCCCATGGGCTAGGCTTGGACTTTGAATTTATAAAAAAAACCCGCCCAGTCCATTATTTTCTCTCTCCTCTTTAAAGCTTGACCCGACCCGGCCCATTTATGAGGCCTACTCTTCACACCAGGCTTGGACTTTGAATTTATAAAAAAAAACCGACCCAGTCCATTATTTTCTCTCTCCTCTTTAAAGCCCGATCCGACCTGGCCTATTGACGAGGCCTACTCCTCACAAGAACTTCTTACTGTCACTTAACTTCTTGACTTCTTAATTGATTACATTAATAAGCTTCATGCCCACTTATAAAAGTAGTAACCGACTTATGTTTGTGGGCTGGGGTTGATATTTTAACACTAATCTCCTTAACCACGGAAAAAGCATCAGGCCCGCACGAAATTTGGATTGCGTGTAAAGCATTGGAAGTCTTCTTTCTCCAAGCCTCGAACTGACAAGCGTTTTCTGGTTTAGGACGTTCAGCTGTACCCTACACTACATCCCAAAGGCCTCTAGCCAACAAGTAATTTTTAACCAATGCACTCCAGTACTCATAGTTATCGTCCACAAGTTTCACCATTCTTACTTGTTGCTGCTCTTTTTGGGAGGTCAACTTAGAGAGTAGGTGATAGTGAATGATGGGTGAAGGTGAGGACCTTCAGCATATGTGTGAAGACTTGGGTAAGCGATAAATGTAAAGAAGACAAGATGTACGTGGTTCAACCTTAATGAATGGGCTACGTCCACGGAGAAGTATGTTCTCATTATAATAGTGTATGATTGCATTTGTACATGGGGTTGGACCCGAATATAAAGATGACAAATCAGGTGCCCAAGTCAGGATCTAGAAGAGAGTCCTCGGCCCTAGGGTTTAGCTCTGAGACCCGGATCCTCTTCTAAGTGGAGAGAAGTCGCCCTTTCACATGGATACTATTCCCTATTTATAGGGAGGTGAAAGTGGGAGGTTTGTGTAGAAATTCGATGTGAGACTTTGTGCAAATCGTTGTGGTGGTGACACGTGTCTTTGGTGAGATTCGAAGGTTCTGCAGGTACGGGTTTGTTCGCTAGGAACTGGGTCCGTAATCTGCTAGTTTCGCTGCTTCTGCAGTTCAGCAATTTCTCAAGTTCCGTCGTTCAGCAATCGTGGTATTCGCGAACCTCTAGCCAAGTTGAGCGTGGCTCTTGCCGTTCGGCAAGGGTGGTCCTGAAACATTCTTAAAGTCCCCAAGGGGGGTGTGGTGTCGAGATTGTATGGTTTGGGCGCATTGCTACCGTTTGGCAAGGTTGAAGAGGTTTTCTATTTTTAAGCTGCACAGCCCTTGCCGTTCGGCAAGGGTGTCCTGATCAAATCTCTAGACTTTTTGTCTTCGGCAGGTGTTGCTAGATTTCGTGGGCTGGAATCGTGACCTTGGTGATCTTTTCCTCGAGTTTTCACGGCCCTTGCCGTTCGGCAAGGGTAAAAAGTAGCGGCTGAACCTTTTGGTAAGGCTTGGCTGATATGGATTTGATATTTGTTGACTTGTGGCAGGTTTGTCGTGAGGTTTGGGGGAAGACCTTCAGCAAGCTTGAGTTGGGGTGTCTTGATCACATTCGGACATGAATGTGGGGTGTCTTGATCACATGCTGATGTGAATTTGGGGCTGAAATTTGGAGATGGGCTTCGAGATCATCTTCACGATGTGAGCAAATCTCTACACCTTCGGTAGCTTGAGGAGCTGGCCATTTGAGATTCGGTAAGCAAGAGACTTGAACACGTTGTTGTGGTAAGGGAGCTGGGCTGTTCGTGAGTTTTGCTGTTTTTTGGGGGACCAAATCTGCAAGTATCCTCGGGCCTACCGTTCAGCAAAGTGGGCTGGGTGCCCATCATAATTCGGTAGGTATGCTTTCATGAGACCCGTTCCCTTCTGCTAAAGGCAAGGGTGTCCTGATCAGTTTTTTGAATTTGTTTCGCTGCGTGATTCAGCTCTCATTGGTTTGGACAAATATCTCGGTGTTTTGGCAAATACTTGAGGAGCTTGCCGTTTGAAATTTGGTATTGTGTTTTCGGCAAAGGTGCTTTGTGGTATCGGCAACTTTGGTTTTGTTATGCCCTTCTTGGAGTGCTGAAGACTTGTGAGCTGCTGTTGTCGTGGTTCGGAGCCTTTCTTAGTGTTTAGAAGGTGAGTCTTTTTATTCTTGAATGCCACCATTTAGTTGCTGCATAACCCTTGCCGTTCGGCAAGGGTGTTGGTTGTGAGAGTTCGGCCATGTCTAGAGATAGAAGGCATTCGAGGTCTTAGCCACTTTTAAGCCAAGTGTTGATCGGTAAGAGCTAATTGAATTTTTTTTTCTTTGAAGCTTGTGGTGGCTTCAGCAAGAGAGCTTTCGGAGAAGGTCCAGATTTTCTTTCATGGGCCTTGCCGTTCGGCAAGGCCAGCTTCGGAAATTTGAATTGATGATCTTTATCCTTGTTGTATGTACCTCTGGCAGGTGTTATTTGGAGCTGGGAGTTGCTGATCTGAAGCTTCCAAAGAAGGCAAAGTGTGGCTGCTGCCGAACACGGTCAATCAGCCGTGTGCGAAGCATGTGGAGTTTTCTACGGCTGCCATTCGGTATCCTTGGGTGCCTTGAGAAATTTTCCAACTGTATGACAGATTGGTGAGAGTGGTATCTGGCTTCAAGCATGAGATAATTCTTCAATTTTGGGGCTGCCAAATGGTACTAGGTAGTATTTTGGAGGTGGATATGGCTTCTGAAAGCCATTGGTTGAAGCTAGATTATTAGAGATGAGCTCAAAGCATTGGGTGCCGATCTGGTCCTTGTATTTTGTCTTCAAATAAAAGAGTTTATGGTGGCTTCAGTATGGATATTCTATTGAATTGTTGAATAGCAATTGACAGCTATTGAACAACACCTAAGCCACAAACTCATGGAAATGGACCATGTGGGTTGCCCCTTGGATTGGCATGTGGGCTTCCTTGGCCATGCAAGCCATGCAAAGTAGTTTTGTTTTTGGTTTGTCAAGTTTGTTTGAAAAGCTTTGGTACAAGGGTGACGCACTTGGTGCCATATCAGTATTTGTGGCTTTAACAGAGAGTGGAACAAGTCCCATGAGTTTGAGAGAAAGAAACTGCCGAACAGCAGCCGTGGGTCCTTGGCATATTCCCTGCTTTGTGCTGTAGTGCATGGTGGTGCATGTATAGCCCTTCAAGGCTGGGCAATGTTGTCCAATGTCATCTACCACACATGGTCTATACTAATATTCAATACTAATATTTTAATGAAACTTGACATGCAACATTCCAAATAAAATATATTCAAAAGAGATGTGGTATGGTTGACTTATCTCTTTGAAGTTTCGTGGGCTTTTCTTGGATTGAAATATTAGCTTGCCTCCTTGTACAAGCAAGCCATGCATTTGGAATACTTGGCCACCCATAAATTAAGACTTTCAACGTGATTGAAAAGTGGTTCCTTGGGCTGAAATGGTGGCTTCCTCTTTTGGCCATGCAAGGCGAGGTGCCAAAGGCATCGCTCACATCAGAGAGGTTTACTGAAGGCATCGCATGAGCCATATGATGACGAGGTGCCGAAGGCATTGCTCACATCAGAGAGGTTTGCTGAAGGCATCGTATGAGCCACATGATGACAAGGTGCCGAAGGCATCGCTTGGGCTAAATGATGACATGGTGCCAAAGGCATTGCTCGATGTTGGGATGTCGAAGGCATCGCTTGCATCGAATGATGGTGGGGGACCGAAGGCATCGCTCGAGCCTAATTGTGGCGGGGTGCCGAATGTGACACAAAGTTTGCGGGTGCAAGAACAATGTGACTAGGCACGATGGTGCCGAAGGCGACACAAGATGTGGCATGGGCACGGGGGTGCCGAAGGTGACAAAAGATGTGGCTAGGCACGGGGGTACTGAAGGCAACATAAAGTTTGCGTGTCGAAGAGCGATGTGGCTAGGCATGATGGTGCCGAATGCGACACAAAGCTTGCATGTCACAAGGAAATGTAGCTAGGCATGTGGGTGCCGAAGGCAACACAAAGCTTACGTGTCGCGAGGCAATGTGGCATGGGGGTGCCGAAGGAGACACAGAGCTTGCTTGTCGCAAGACAATGTGGCTAGGCACGAGGGTGCCGAAGGAGACACAGAGTTTGCGTGTTGAATGAGACACATAGCTTGCGTGTCGCAAGACAATGTGGCTAGGCACGAGGGTGCCAAAGGAGACACAAAGTTTGCGTGCCGCAAGGCGATGTGGCTAGGTACGGGGGTGCCGAAGGGAAGGAATGCATATGTGCTTAGTGGTAAGTTACAAGGTGATGATTGAAAGGACGCCGAAGGGCACTAGAGGAAGAGAAGAACAACAAAGCTTCTTGTGTTGATTCCCATAGACGGCGCCAAACTGTTGATGCTCTTTTTGGGAGGTCAACTTAGAGAGTAGGTGATAGTGAATGATGGGTGAAGGTGAGGACCTTCAGTATGTGTGTGAAGGCTTGGGTAAGCGATAAATGTAAAGAAGACAAGATGTACGTGGTTCACCCTTAATGAATGGGCTACGTCCACGGAGAAGTATGTTCTCATTATAATAGTGTATGATTACATTTGTACATGGGGTTGGACCCGAATATATAAAGATGACAAGTGAGGTGCCCAAGCCAGGGATCTAGAAGAGAGTCCCCGACCCTAGGGTCTAGCTCTGAGACCCGAATCCTCTTCTAAGTGGAGAGAAGTCCTCCTTTCACATGGATACTATTCTCTATTTATAGGGAGGTAAAAATGGGAGGTTTGTGTAGAATTTCGATGTGGGACTTTGTGCAAGTCGTTGTGGTGGTGACACGTGTCTTTGGTGCTAGTCGCTTTGAGGCTGGATATGCTCGGTTGATTATGGTGTAAACATTATTGATACGAGCTGCTGAAAGCTGACCCGGCTTGCTATTTTTGTTGTTTTTGTATTTAGGTCTCAGATAAAAGTTTACAACATCTCATCTTAAAGTAGTGTTGGAAGTATCACGAGTATACTAATATTCCATCTATTACTTATACCCGTTTACTCTTTTTATATTTGAGTCTTGTTGTAAAATTCCCCACTAACACCATTTAACCATTTAATGGTTTCTGAATTAATTTTCTTTATACGAGCATGCCACTGTTGGCAGATGATAAAATACTGTTGGGGTTGAGTGCATTGGTGTATTAAGAATCAGGCCTTTTCTTTTCAAGTATTCTTTAAGTACTTACATTCCTTATTCTTTTTCTTTTTCTTTTATATATATCTGGAAGTACCACGCCAGTATACCAATAGGAAAAATAACAAATCAGAATCAGCTTAAGTTTTTCAATAGGAAGATTATACATTACCAATAGGGTACAGAGGTTTTACCATGGTGGCGCCTTTACACGTACCATCAAAAGTTAAGTCCATGATTTCACATTCCTATCAAATATTCCACTCCCAAGTAGAAGAATTTATGCCCTTAATTTCACTTTCCTGTGTCAAATATTCCTCGTCCATAAGTAGAAACGTACATCTCAACTAGAAGAGGAAATTGCATCTAAATAGATGAGGTGACTGGAACGCTAGCAAGGAAAATCATAGGAATAACAATCCACGACTGTTCATGGATGATAATGAAAAGGGCAGAAGAAAAGGCAACCATCATGGTGGCAATAGAGATGAATAAGGTGGAAAGGCCTATTATCATCTTTGTTGGTAAGGATGTAAGGAAATCATCTACAGCATAACGTGATGTAAGGATTCCCAAAAACATCAACACCGAAGTTGTGGAAGAAAAGAGGGATATAGCATCTGAAACTATAAAAGCCATAAACAAATTTTTATGCAGGAATATTGGGAAGCCTGTTTCTCCATTGTTTCCACCGGGAATTATGAATGTTGCAGCAAACATGATGGTAATAATGAGAGCACCTACGACTGTACATGAAAATGCAGTTTCTTTCATCCATCTTTCTCCTTCCTTCACCAATTGATTGTGGTTCTCGGAAAACATCTCACGTGGCATCTTATACTCCTTATTTAAAGATTCTTTAAGCAGGGGTCTTACAATATTCTCGACCTCCTACATTTTGTTGAACAAAAGATTTATATGAGTATTTTCCAATCAACCCTTGAATTTTTTTAAATTTGAGAGGCCATATAAACCCAAACCATTAGAGAACAGAGAAGACAATGTTGACCGTAAAGTAACTAAATAAGCCATCTTAGTACTGCCTTTATTTATATTTTTCTTGTCATTCTACATTTTTGATTTCTATAAAAGGCTAGCTTAACTCCTTCGACTACATTTTTGGCTGCATTGATTTTCGACTAGAAAATGCGTTCGATATATTGAAAACTAATGTTTCAATTTGAAACATTAGTTTTCAATATTGGAATGAATAAACTACTAAATTTGTATAAGTTGAAAAAGTATAAATTAATACAAATTTTGTTCATGTTTGTTTAAAACAGTATCCATCTATTTGAGTTACTATTTTTTTTTACAGAAAAAAATAAGTATAGAAAATCATATTCAGTGAGGAAAAGAAAAAGAGAATGTTCACAGTATATACATATGACAAATGTATATCTTCTTAGATGTCTTATTGATTTCTGATTTTAGCTAGTTTGTACCAGAATGACCGATTCCCATTAATAAATAACTATGCAGAGTGCGCCCATGACCGATTCCCACAATTTCCAAACAAAAAATGGTGTTTAGAATTATACTAATTCATAAGAGGGAGGGAAAAAAAAAAACTAACACCGAATTACATGTTCTGACCTTGAACCATTGTAGTTCTCTCTGCATTTTCAAAGCTGCACCTGAGATATTATCAAGCCTTGCTAATGGTGAAAGCATCCCTGCCACATGTAGCGCGCAATTGTTATCCGAATCTGCAAGACTTCCAATCACAGCTCTTTGTTTTTTATCGAGTTTATAATAAATAAGGCTATAAACTTTTTCTTGACGACATTCAATGGCAAACTGAAAGAGGTTCCTTCTCATTGACGTCCACACGAGATTTGGTTTTGCTTGCAATACACGGTCAATAAACTCAAACATTCCTAGCTTCGTAGCTCTGAAGACTGCTGCAGTTAGAAGCTCATTGATATCTTCATGTTTTATCACTTCTGTGGGAGCAAATTTCGTCCCACAAGAATATTCGTCTAAGATTCCTTCGTCTTCTCCACTTCTCTTTCTCCCTGCAAAACAGATCGGGGTAAAAGGACCACACCCAGGGAGTGTTGGCCAAAGGCCCTCCGATGCCTAAGTTAGGTAGGGTATTTCAAGGAAAACCGGGTGGCCGGAGCCGTGTGTGGTGGCCGGAGCCTTGTGTAAGAGAGAGAAAGAAAGTGGTGGCTAGGGTTTGTGAGAAATAATTTCTGCAGAGTTTCAGTAGGAATTTAGACGTACCTTGACCTTTGTGCGTAGAAGTATTTATAATGGTCTCGGAGATTAGGGTTTGGAGGAATAATTCCATAGATGGAAGGGAATTATTCCTCCCCTATTTGGAATTGATTTGATTAATTAGGGATTTGATTTATTAGGGTAAATCAAATCCCTAATCGTGGTAGGTATCAGATCAAATCCTAATTTAATTAGGTAACTCCTCATTTAATTGGGAATTGGGGTAGGAATCAAATCAATTCCCAACTTAATTAGGTAATTCTCAATTTAATTGGGTAACTCCCAATTAAATTGAGTAACTCCCAATTAGGTTGAGTAATTCCCAATTAGGTCAAATAATCCCCAAATGGAAGGAATTATTTGACCTAGGGTATGATTTAATTCGGTTCCCACAAATGCCCCGACTTGCATGGCGTGGTGGCATGTAGGAGATGTGAGTGTTGTTGGGCTGTCCGGTATGTGGGCTTCCTCCTTGGATTTGGGCTCTTGAATGGAGGAGGCTTTTGACTTACCAGTGGTCTTTGACTTGGGCTGTCCAGCTATAATTTGGGCCGAGGCAAGGCTCTTCTTGGAAGCGGTGGCAATTTGGGTCGGCTTATTTGTGGTTGATCCAAACTACTTCAATTCCTTCTTCTTTTTGTGTCACAAACTAGGAACAATATGAGTCAAGGCGATCATGTGTGGAGCACGGACATGTTAGAAGTCAGTGGCAGATGGGTAGGGGAGGTTGGCGACGGTCCGCTCATTCCTCTCACCTACTGTGATGGTAAGTTGCATCCCTTTGATCTGCTACAGCTGCCATGGAATTCTTTGCTATGTGTTTGGTGACTTGTCTCATGCTTGTAGAAAATGACATCCACAATAAGCTCGATCTTGGCGAACCACGACCAATGTTCATCAAGCTTTGAGCGTCCTTGCGGGTTACGTGGATTGCGGTTCTTGAGTGAACATCGGAAGGAGGCTGATGGTACGCTGACCGAAGATATTGAAAGATGGGCTGCATGGCTCGGACCTAGATGATCTGCCAGGTTGAGCGGGAGAAGTCCTCGACCAAGCTTCCTCATTCTTCCACGAGCAAGTCTTCCGTAAGGGGTCTTGTTTGCTGGGAATGTCCCTATGGGAGTTGCTTCTTCATCTGCCGAGGATCAAGCGCCTCGTTAGCACGAGCAGTAAGAAGATCAATGGCATGCGGGAGGTGCAGGACATTTTGCTCGGTATCCGCTCGAGCGCCTAAAACCCATGATCTACCACAGGAGGCTGTTGAGAGCGTGGTTTGGTGCTTGTGCCGATCTTGGGATCAAGCGAGAGGACTGTACATCATCTAGCAATTACGACTCGCGCAAAGCCACGAGCAGATCAAGCGCGGCGACTCAATGTTGCAAGTTACGGCCAAGAGAACTAAAGAGTCGCTGCTCGAGCAAAGAGTCCTTAAGTTGCCTGAGCCGATCCGAAGTTGGTGATAGCTCTGCTGGTCAAGTTCGACACTCATGTTGAAGCCACGGAGGCATCCAAGCATGAGATTGTTGCTAATGCGTACAAGATGGGATATTCGGAATGCAGGAATAGTGCTTCTCCTTGTTGCCCTCTCGAACATGAAGACGGTAAGCAACTTTATCTTGACCTGCCCCTGCTCAAAGTGAGCAGAGCAATGTTGTGGATGAAGAAGCAGTTGAAGAGCAGATAGCAGATGAAGCAGCAATGGAGGAAGACAACTCTCAAGGTGGCGTAGCTGATAAGGCTAGACCATATGCGAATGAGTAGGCAGGTGAGGTCGTTGAGTAGATGGTGCTGGTTGGCTGCTTTGTTATGGAATTTTCAGTTGCCTTTCAAACTTCAATTCTCATTATATCTTGTAAGTGTACGTCCGGAGACATAGCACTTGAAAGAGATTCCATTGAGTTTGTACTCGTGAAGTAGCTTGCCCACAATGGAGGTAAGGCTTGTCGCCTCGGCGTATGTCGGGACACAATGCTCGAAATAAAAAGATTCCATTGAGTTTGTGCTTGGAAGCGACTTATGCAATGGAGATGAGGCTTGTCGCTGCGGCGTATGTCGAGGACACAATGCTCGAAAAAGACTCCATTGAGTTTGTGCTTCGTGAAGCAGCATGTCAATGGAGATTAGGCTTGTCGCTGCGTATATCGTGATAAAATGCTCGAAAAAGACTCCATTGAGTTTGTGCTTCGTGAAGCGGCACATGCAATGGAGATTAGGCTTGTCGCTGAGCGTATGTCGAGGACACAATGCTCGAAAAAGACTACATTGAGTTTGTGCTTCAGTGAAGCGCTTATGCAATGGAGATGAGGCTTGTCGCTGCGAGCGTATGTCTAGGACACAATGCTCGAAAAAGACTCCATTGAGTTTGTGCTTCGTGAAGCGACATGCCTGCACGGAGATTAGGCTTGTCGCTGCGAGCGTATGTCGAGGACAAAATGCTCGAAAAAGACTCCATTGAGTTTGTGCTTGAAGCGACACATGCCTGTGGAGATTAGGCTTGTCGCTGCGGCGTATGTCGAGGACAAAATGCTCGAAAAAGACTCCATTGAGTTTGTGCTTCGTGAAGCGAAATGCTAATGGAGATGAGGCTTGTCGCTGCGGCGTATGTCGAGGACACAATGCTCGAAAAGACTCCATTGAGTTTGTGCTTCGTGAAGCGACTTATGCAATGGAGATGAGGCTTGTCGCTGCGAGCTTATGTCGGGACAAAATGCTCGAAAAAGAATCCATTGAGTTTGTGCCGTGAAGGCGGCTTATGCAATGGAGATGAGGCTTATCGCTGCGGCGTATGTCGGGACAAAATGCTCGAAAAAGACTCCATTGAGTTTGTGCTTCGTGAAGCAGCCTATGCAATGGAGATGGGGCTTGCTGCCGCCATGTGTATGTTCGTAAGACATAATGCTCAGAAAAGTACTTCATTGAAAAGCTTGCTCTTGTATTGATGTTGGTGTGAATACATCGCTTTATTGAATATAGGAAATTAACAACAAAGGTAACATCAAGAGTAGTTTGACTTTAATGGAAGTACAGGAGGCTCGTTGCCTGCTAGCAGCCAAGTTGGTAAGCGAAGAGTTTCATGGATAGTATCTTCGAAGGTGGTGGGCATTCCATTGTCTTGGAATTTCTTTTCCTTCTAGAGTATCAAGGGTGTAACTTCCTCTGCCCCCAGATCGGCTGATCACGTAGGGGCCTTCCCAGTTTGGCTTCATTTTCTTTGACCCTTGCCTTGGTGCTGTGATGAAAGTTTTCTAAGCACAAGGTCTCGAGCTAAACTGTCTTATCTTAGCCTTCTTATTGTAGTAGGACGTCAACTGCTGCTGGTAGGCGGCAACTCGAACAATAGCCTTTTCTCGTTCTTCTTCAAGCAGATCAAGGTTGACTTTCATCTGCTTGCAGTTTTGGTCAAGGCTGCCCACCTCAATGCTCATGGAAGGGACTGTGATGTGTGGGAATGATTGCTTCTCCCATAGGCCAGGGAAAATGGTGTCTCTCCGGTCGATCTCCTTTTGGTCGTGCGATAAGCCCATAGGACTCCTTGCAGCTCGTCGACCCATTTTCCTTCTGCGCCTTCTAGTCTTTTCTTTAGGCAGTCCAGCACTATCTTGTTGGATGCCTCTGCTAACCATTGCCTTGCGGGTATCGGGTGTTGACAGGTGTTGTTTGATGCCATACTGCCAAAGAATGCGGTGACACGCTGCCTGACATGTACCATTATCGGTGACTATCGATTGCGGGCAACCGAATCTTCAAATAATGTTCTTCCAGATGAACCGTTCAATATCGGCCTCCTTGGTAGAAGATAAAGCCTCGGCCTCGATCTATTTGGTGAAGTAATCAGTGGCAACGATCATCATCTCTTTGTTGGCAGGTGCCGTCGGCATAGGTCCCACCAAGTCAATGGCCCACTGCATGAATGGCCACGGACTGTTCTGCGGATGGTATTCCTCAGCGGGCAGGCCAGGGACCGGCTTCTAGCGTTGGCATCGATCACATCTTCGAGCATACTCCGTGGAGTCTTGGCGCATGGTAGACCAGAAATAGCCTATGCTTGAGAGCCTTCGAGCAAGCGATCTGCCCCCAGCGTGATTTCCACATTCGTCGTCGTGTATCTTGCAGAGAACCTCGAGTGTTTGTGGGTACTTGATGCAAGTGAGATGAGGCCCGTAGTTTGATCTGCAGATAAGCATGTCGCCTTTCATGTAGTATCTTGCAGCCTTCTGCTTGATTTTTCTGGCCTCGGACTTGTCCTCGGGCAGGTTTTCATTCACTAGATAGTCAATAATTGGGTCTTGCCAGCTAGGATCCTCATCGATCTGCATCAGGTCCGGCTGCTCTGCCTCTTCTATGCTAGGTGGTGAAGGTGCTCGGCCGGGATGGGCGTCGAGCTGGGTATCGGCGCCGATCCTAAGCTTGCGGTGCATCTGCGTGCGTTCTCTGCTCTGGGAACTTGCTTTGGATGGTGAAGGTGGGAAACGCCTTCAACAACTCTTGAACTTTGTCAAGGTACAAGATCATCCTTGGGTGCTTCGCCATGTATTCTCCTGAAGCTTGACTTGTGATCAGGTGGGAATCTGAGTAGATGGCCAGCTTTTTGATTGATAGCTTCTTTGCCAGCGCAAGCCAGCGAGCAACGCCTCGTACTCTGCCTCGTTGTTTGAAGCCGGGAAGCCAAGCGTGATAGCTTGCTCTAATAGGGTTCCATCTGGGGTGATGGCGGCGGCGCTGCTCGGCTCCTTTACAGTTCGGCGCTCCGTCTATGCGCAAGCTGCCACATGTCTGGGTTGGTCGAGTTGGTGAGGTCTTATCTGCTCTCGAACTTTCCTTCTTTTTCTTGACCAGACTTCTCTTCTTGGTGATGGTGTAGATTTGCAATAAAATCTGCTAAGGCTTGAGCTTTTATTGCAGTCTTTGGCGTAGAGGAGGTCATATTGGCAGCTCTATAGCCCACTTCATGAGTCATTGAAGCATCAGTGTGGAGGATTGATCTCAAAGGAAAGTCGGTCATGTGCGATGACTCGGTGAGCTTAGTAATAAGGTCGCGACTTTCTTGAAACCACAAGGGCCAAAATGAGCTTCTCAATTTGGATGTAACGAGTCTGCATCAAGGAGAGCTTTTGATGTGTAGAATATCGAATGTTGGGCCTCAAGTTCTTCTCGAATGAGAGTGGTGTGGCCGAGTTGGACCTTGCCGGTACGAACAAGTCTTCACGAGGCGGCTTTGAGAGCAAGGGAGGTGAAGTAAGGTAGGTCTTTAGATTCTGGAAAGCTACTTCGCACTCTTCGTCCCATTTGTCTTTTTGTCCTTTCTTCAAAGCTTTGAAGAATGGTCTGCACTTGTCGGTAGACTTTGAGAGGAATCTGTTAAGGGCATTGCTCTGCCCGTCGGGCTTGTATCTTCTTCACTGTGGAAGGCGACTTCATCTCGAGAATGGCTTTGATTTGGCGCGGGTGTGCCTCGATACCTCGTTGCGTCACCAAGTACCGTAGGAACGGCGACGATACACGAGCGTGCATTTACTTGGATTCAGACTTCATGCGATATTGGCGGGTAGGCTGAATGCCTTGGTGAGGTTTTGAGGTGGTGCGCCGGCAGGGGGCTTTAACCACTATCGTCCACGTACACCTCCATGGTTACGCCGATCTGCTCCTTGAAAATTTTATTCACGAGCCTTTGGTAGGTTGCTCGGTGTTCTTGACCCAAAGGGCATGACCTTGTAGCATAGGTCCCTCTTTCGATGATGAAAGAGGTCTTCGCCTTGTCATCATCGTACATCATAATTTGATTATAGCCGGAGTAAGCATCCATGAAGTGACGGTGGTTGCGAAAGTTGAATCCACGGTGGTCGATTCTCGGCAGTGGGAAGTTGTCTTTAGGGCACGCTTTGTTGAGGTCGGTGTAATCAACGCATACTCTCCATTTTCCCTTTTCTTGTTTTGCCACCAGAACAACGTTAGCCAGCCATTCCGAGTAGGAGACCTCTTCAATGAAACCGGCAGCTAAGAGCTTGTCGATCTCGGCTTCAATGATCGCGACCCGCTCGGGAGCAAAGTTGCGTCTCTTCTGCACCACGGGCTTGCTAGCAGGGTTGACATGGAGCCGATGGCAAATGATATTTGGGTCAATGCCAGGCATGTCAGATGGTGACCACGCGAACATGTCTTTGTTGTTCTGGAGGAAGATGGTCAGCTTCATCTTCTCGTTTGGGCTTAGGCGCGAGCCGATCCAGCGCTTTCTTATGCGGCTGGTGAGGATCGAGGGTACTAATTCAGCGTCTTCCTCGGGCTTCTAACCTTCTTCAAGGGAGCCTTCGGGCGGATTCCCTCATCTCGATCCTTCTTGGTTGAATTACGGCGCGAGCGATCCGCGCCTCCTTCTGCGGTGATCGGGATCGGGGTACTAACTCAGCGTCTTCCTCGGGCTTCCAACCTTCTTCAAGGAGCCTTAGGCGGATTCCCTCGTCTCGATCCTTCTTGTTCGGATTACAGCGCGAGCGATCTGCGCCTCTTTATGCGGCTGGTCGGGATCGGGGTACTAACTCAGCGTCTTCCTCGGGCTTCAACCTTCTTCAAGGGAGCCTTTGGTGGATTCCTCATCTCGATCTGGTTCCTTAGCGCTATTGTGAGGCGTAACTTCCTTCCCTTCGGGTTTGCTTATGCGCTAAGGCGCTTCTGCCTCGTTGGTAGCTTGCATTGCGGTGTGAATCGCTGCATTTGCTTGCTCTTCTTGAGCCCTTGGCGGTGCATCTCCTGCCATGGCTTGTCGCTGTTGATTTGCCGATCCGCCCGAGGATGGGATAGCGGATCTTCGATGTAGAGCGGTGTGGCGGCCTCGATCTTCTTGATCCACGGTCGGCCCAAGATTCCGTTGTAGGGAAACCTCGTTGATGACCATGAAGTGCGTGAGCGGACCACGGGGTGAGTGGACATCAAGTCGATCGTTCCAATAGTGATTGATGTGGCCCCATTGAAGCCGATGAGCGATCTGGCAAGTTTGCTAATCTTGGGCTCGAACCCCATCTATTGGATAACAGATAGTTGCAGGATGTTGGCTGCGCTGCCCTCATCTACATGAACTCGCTCGATCACAGCTTGTTCAATTTGGATGCAGATGACTAGGGCGTCATTATGTGGCAGGTCAAGCCCGAACAAGTCCTTCTTCTAGAAGCCGATGATAGGTGTATCCCCAACAGCTGGTACTCCTGTTGTGACTTGGGAGACATAAGTTGCCTGCGCGATCTTTCTCTTGCGCTCCTTGGTGGTCAGCCCGGACTCTTGGGAGTCGGCTAGAATGGTGTTGATTCGAATGACCTTTTGGGGAGGTTCCTTGGCAGCTACATCACGATCCTCGATCTGCTGGATAGCCTTCTTTGCAACGAACTCTGTGCAATGGCCCTCTCTGACCAGCTCCTCAAGGTGCCTTTTCCAAGCGTTGCAGTTGTTGGTGTAATGACCGTGCTCCCCGTGGAATGCGCAGTATTTGCTGGTGTCTCTTTTAGAGGGGTCTCCTTTCATGGGTGGTGGTCTCCTCACCCACGGCTTGTCCTTCACCTGAGCTAGGATCTGGTTGATTGGGATAGCAAATTCAGTGAAGGTCCCTGTTTCTGAGCTTTCCTCTTGGGGCCGCGATCTGCGCTTATCTCGGGCTTTTTGCTCGAACTTGTTGCTCTTTTGGCTTGCCTGCTTCGTCGGGTGGTCAACTTGCTTGCTAGCTTCCTTTGCGGCGATCGATCATCGTCCCAAAGTCGTAGCACTCTCCGCGAACACTTCGCCAAGGTTTGACTTGGAGTTATGGCGACTCCGGTATAGCTCGTGCTCGGTTGGCAAGCCCTTCTTGGCGAGGATGCAACGGTCGTTGCATCCTATGATGTTGGCCTTCGGCCTTAAACCGTCTCGGGTAGTCTCGTAGAGACTCGTGCTTCTTCGCGCAGTTGAGCAGGTGAGTACGCATGCTTCGACCGTCTTGTAGGAGGTGTACTCCTTTGTGAAAATGATGGCGACGTTGCCTATTGGCGGACGGTAGAGTGTGGAACCAATCTGAGCTGCTCCTCGCGAGTCGCCGCGAACACTTTGCACATCGGCGTCGTCGCCTTATGCGGGATCATGGCGCTCTTGAAGTGCCTCAAATAACTCGGTGAGTCCCCCTTGAATGGAGTGATGGATGGCGTTGTAAACCGCCGGCGGCGGAGCTCGTTCCACCTCGTCCGTAAAGGCGGCGATCAACTCGATCAATTTCCTTGCATAAGGCCTCCTCCGCGCTTCCTTTGAGTCGGAGACCTCGGAGTTGGTCATTTACTAGCTTTGCGACATCCTCTGCTCGCAGGTTGGAGTCTCGGGCCGACGCGTCTTGGTGCCTCGGCGCGGCCGGCTAGCTTCTTCCTCGGTTCCCAAGGTGATCCCCTTGGGTGCTCTGCCCGTGAGGCAGATTAGGAGATTGAGTTTGTGAGGATTCCTCTGCAGCTTGTCGCCGCGTGTTGGTCCTCGGCGGGCTGGTGGCGTCGATCGTCACCCTCTGCTCGCAAGGAAGGTCGTTGGTCGGCGTCTTGGTGCCTCGAGCATGGCGGCTAACTTCTTCTCGGCTCCCAAGGGTCGATCCTTGGTTGCCTGCCGATGGGGCGGAGAGAAGGTTGAGTTTGGGAGGACCCCTCCACAGCTTGTCGCCGCATGTCGGACCTCGAGCGGGCTGGTGAGCGTTGATCGTCATCCTCTGCTTGCAAGGAAGGTCGTTCAGGTCGACGTCTTCGGTGCCTCGAGCGTGATTGGCTGACTTCTTCTCCGGCTCCCAAGGGTCGATCCCCTTGGTTGCCCTGCCGATGGGGCAGGAGAGAAGGTTGAGTTTGGGAGGACCCCTCCACAGCTTGTCGCCGCATGTCGGACCTCGAGCGGGCTGGTGAGCGTTGATCGTCATCCTCTGCTTGCAAGGAAGGTCGTTCAGGTCGACGTCTTCGGTGCCTCGAACGTGATTGGCTGACTTCTTCTCCGGCTCCCAAGGGTCGATCCCCTTGGTTGCCCTGCCGATGGGGCAGGAGAGAAGGTTGAGTTTGGGAGGATCCCTCCACAGCTTGTCGCCGCGACCGCTCACGAACTCGAGCTCCTTGTGGACCTAAGCGAGCACGAACATTGGATTGTGGGCCTAGCCTCTCGAGCACATTGGTCCTGGGTCCTAGCCTCGAACGGCTCAGAGTGCGGCTCGCGGTCTGCGTCTCGTCTGCACGATCTCGCTCTCTTCCCTGCCGGTTTGCCCTTGTCTGACTAGCCTGGGACCTCTCGAACTGCTCACCAGCATGCTCGTGTGCCCTCCTCTCCTCGTCATGGGGTCCAAGGTTGGGGCCTTGATTCAAGTTGATCTGCCTGAGTAGCTGGCCAATCAGGTTGTTTTGATCATCGACCTTCTGTGTGAGTTGATCAACCCGCGAGTTAAGGTCCACATTGCTCGGGTCAAGTAGAGTGGTATGCATCGGGCCCAGCGGCATGTGGGCTAGGAGCTCCATTAGAGCGCGTACACAGTGCATATGTCAAGTGTGATCGCGAGAGGAGGAAGAATGGATCTGCTCCAAGGTGGGACGATGTCGAGTAGCCATGGGGCCGGCAAGTCCGATGGTTAAGTGGTGTGGCTATTCTTGTGCTCTGGCGGCGACGGCAAGCGAGCGACTCGTGTCAGGCGGCGACGCAAGGTTGTGGAAGTCGAGTCATGTGGCGGCTGTTACGCAATTCCGGCAATTGAAGGCGGTGCAAAGCACTAGAAGGGCTGCGAGGCGTTGGCGAGCATGATTCGTGCTGTTGCATGGAGGTTTCCACCACGAAACCATGAGATGGGCCCGTCGTGGTGGCGTTACTCTTCGTACGTCTTGTATCAACCATGGTTGTTTGAAAAAATGTGTGAAAGATGGATTTTGAGCACGCTTTGAATATATCTCGTGCTCTCAATGAAAGCACCAATTTGTGGGAGCAAATTTCGTCCCACAAGAATATTCGTCTAAGATTCCTTCGTCTTCTCCACTTCTCTTTCTCCCTGCAAAACAGATCGGGGTAAAAGGACCACACCCGGGGGGTGTTGGCCAAAGGCCCTCCGATGCCTAAGTTAGGTAGGGTATTTCAAGGAAAACCGGGTGGCCGGAGCCGTGTGTGGTGGCCGAAGCCTTGTGTCAGAGAGAGAAAGAAAGTGGTGGCTAGGGTTTGTGAGAAATAATTTCTGCAGAGTTTCGGTAGGAATTTAGACGTACCTTGACCTTTGTGCGTAGCCAAGTATTTATAATGGTCTCGGAGATTAGGGTTTCGGAGGAATAATTCCATAGATGGAAGGGAATTATTCCTCCCCTATTTGGAATTGATTTGATTAATTAGGGATTTGATTTATTAGGGTAAATCAAATCCCTAATCGTGTAGGTATCAGATCAAATCCTAATTTAATTAGGTAACTCCTCATTTAATTGGGAATTGGGGTAGGAATCAAATCAATTCCCAACTTAATTAGGTAATTCTCAATTTAATTGGGTAACTCCCAATTAAATTGAGTAACTCCCAATTAGGTTGAGTAATTCCCAATTAGGTCAAATAATCCCCAAATGGAAGGAATTATTTGACCTAGGGTATGATTTAATTCGGTTCCCACAACTTCACACATGTTATCTAGGAGTTCAAGGGCTTGAATATGGGCCAATTTCATTTCTCGTAGGCGTTTGATTCCTAAGTTGGCATTGGAAAAACATGTTATACGACTAATTCCAGAAAAAAAAATTAAAATAATAATGGAGAACAAAGGAAATATGGAAACAATGTAGCATACCCAAAATTTCAAGGAGATTTGTGTTCAGCCCTTGCAAGAAACATTGCACTGCAATGGAAATTCAAAATCTAAACATATGATGTGGATAGCTGTATGTATCTATGTTAATTAGATGATGTATGATATGAAAAAATGGGTACAATTAATACGATTAATTGACTCCTAATTTAATACCGGAGCAACGTTCAGCAAGTAATAGAATCGTTGTGGATCAAAATTAAAAGGTCCCTAGTTCTTGAAGCAGAAGCTAAGTTTCGTCAACTTTCTCCTATTTCTAATGTTATGTTTTCCTATTTAGATCTTTGCACTAGATACTAAGTCATATAAGGTTTAATAGAAGTTTAAATTAAGTTGTACCTTGAGGCCCTAAACCCAGTGAAATAAGGAAGGGTTTTGAGGCCTATTAAGGGGTCCTATTTGCTAAAATATGAAAACTATGAGAGAATATTTATTTGTGGGATTTTTCTGTGTATTCTTCTCCTTGTAAAAGGTCATATTTATAATACAACGAAACCTGAATGGGCAAGTAAATAATAAATTCCTAAATCTATTTACAGTAGGAAATCAGAAATTAAAGTAAATCAATTACAATTATAAAAGGAATTCTTGGTGTGTAAGGAAAGTAAGTCAATATCCACAAGTCATGCCAACACTCCCCCCCATGTTGATGCATAGATGTTGCCAATGCCCAACTGATCTAGTGAATTGTGGAATGCTTTACTGAAAATCGCCTTTGTCAAAATATCCGCCAATTGATCCTCGAATTTCACAAAAGGAAACTGAAACTGTAACAACCCAAACCTAAATTTAATATTTAACTATTAATTTATTGGAGGAAAAGACTAAAATGCCCTCAGAATATTTTATTGAGGAAAAGGTTGACCTTTTGACCGAGAAATAATTTGACCGTTTCACTTACACCGTTGCGTAGAGCGCGACGAAACGAGTCCGTAGACACGTAGTAGGCTCGAATCGGAATTATAACGAAGAAAATATGGTCAAAATACGCTCAAGGGCAAAAGGGTAATTTTGAAAAGTTAGATTTTAAAACCTCAGTTTCTCTCTCTCTCTCTCGCGTCTGTCTCTCTCTCCTTCACGCGACAGCAGCGCAGCCGCCACGCGTTTTGGCGGCCGTTCGTTAGTCCGGCCACCAAACTCGACGGGGCCGGTACCAAAATGACCGGGCTTCCTTCCTCTTCCCATCCCGACCAATTTCAGCCGCTGGAACCGCCGGTACTGGCCGGAAATTGAAGAAATCCGAGCTGTTTCCGGACAGATTTTGACAGATTTTCCAAGTCTTCATTCTCTCTCATTTCTCCACCAAATCGGACGAATGAGGTATGGATTTTCGACTATTTTTCATGATCTAGCTGCCTGTTGGATAGGATTCCAGAAATTTTGAGAGTTTGTAGTTCGATTTTGGAATTAGGTTTCGGCCGATTTTCAAATTGAATTTCCGGCCACTTCCGTCTATAATTTGGGGTATGTCCAAGAACAAAAGTGGTTCCAAATAGGGTGTTTTACCTAGGATAGGAGTCTTGAGCCGAGATGTTGAGTTTTTCCGGCGAGGCGTTATCGCTTTAGGCACCACGCGCTGCCAGCGCATGTGGCGGCTCGTGGGCAACAAGGTGGGGACCACAGTCAGTCGTAGAATGATCTCCTAGTCCTCACGAGCGCGTAGGATTTCACGGAACTTAATTCGGATATCGTTTGAACCCCGAACGGATCTCGCCTAGTATGCGATTTCCGGGTTCAACATGTTTGAACCATTGGATCATAGTTAATTCCAAGTATGTTAATCTAGGTATTTCCAGGATCGTATAGTATTTGACGGATCGTAAAACGAGTCCCGGATACTCCAGAAGCGTCAGCCCTAGAGTAGGTTTTACGGATAAGTAAACCATTACAAAATAACGAACTAGTTGCAGGTCAAGAACAGAGGAGAGAACTACGTGTGGCTTGATCCCTCGGTAAGGGTACATAGGCAGCCTACGATTTCAGGCGCAGCCACGAGTTAGGCCCCGAGTTTGTGTTAGCGTTTTGGTCATTTTTGGTCATTTATGACCCACAGTCACCAGTGTCGATTTTAAGCGAGTTTCGACCCGGAGTTCCAAAGTGGAAATTGGATCAGGTCGTTTCAGAAACACTTTAGCCTCAAGCTTATGTTTGATGAAGTGTCGATCCACCTCAACATGTTTAGTACGATCATGTTGAACTGGATTTTGTGCAATGGCTATAGCAGCCTTGTTGTCACAAAAGAGATTCATTGTGGATGTAGGTTTATACCCAAGTTCAGTAAGCAACTTTCTTAACCAAAGAAGTTCACAAATTCCTTTAGTCATGCCTCTGAACTCGGCTTCTACACTGGATAAAGCTACTACATTCTGTTTCTTGCTCCACCATGTCACCAAATTATCTCCCACGAATGTGAAGTAACCCGATGTGGATTTTCTATCTATTACATTACCTGCCCAATCTGCATCTGAATAACCATCAATATTTAGATGACCATGTTTTGAGAACATAAGTCCTTTTCCAGGTGCAGACTTCAAATATCTAAGTATCCGAAGAACTGCATTCATGTGTTCTTCACTTGGAGAGTGCATAAATTGACTGACAACGCTCACCGCATAAGTAATGTCTGGTCGAGTATGTGACAAATAGATCAATCTTCCCACTAACCTTTGGTATCTTTCTTTATTAGTACTTGATCCGGATATTCTCCAAGATGATGATTCTGAACAATATGAGTGTCCGCAGGTTTGCAATCTAGCATTCCTGTGTCTGTCAACAAGTCCAAGACATATTTCCTTTGAGAGAGAAATATGCCTTGCTGTGATTGAGCCACCTCAATTCCCAAGAAATACTTGAGTCCACCTAGATCCTTCATCTCAAACTCAGTAGCCAAATAGTCTTGTAGTTGTGATATTTCCTGTTTATCATTCCCAGTAATAATCATATCATCAACATAGATTATTAATGTTGTTACCTTCCCTTTCCGATGTTTCAAGAATAGAGTATGATCTGAGTTGCACTGTTTGAAACCATTGTTCTTCATTGTCATGGTGAATCATCCAAACCATGCAAGTGGTGACTGTTTCAATCCATACAATGCTTTTCGTAACTTGCAAGCTGTTCCAGTCTGAGTTGTATTATATCCAAGAGGAATGTCTATGTACACCTCCTCCGTGAGTTCGTCATGTAGAAAACACTACAAGGAAAATCCCTTTTAGCGACGAAACAGAATGGTCGCTATAACACCAAATTTCGTCGCCAAATACAAATAGCGACGAATATTTTTGGTCGCCAAGGTCGTGTGGAAAGCTCGCGGCTAAAAGATACAATGCGACGAAATACCATTTCGTCGCTAAAAGATTTTGGCGACCAAATGAGTTGTCGCTAAACAGCTCTAAGTTGGTCGCCTATAGAGAGGGAAGTGCCACCAAAATACCAAAAATGCCCGCGAACATGGAATTATTTGGCGACGAAATAAATGTTTGGTCGCCTGAATATTTCAGCGACGAATTTTTTGGTCGTGAAAGATGTAGTTTATTTGTAGCATATGGTAGTTGGTTTGGTTATTTTCATAATGGGCAACGAAACAAATTGGTCGCCAAAACTATAGATATTGGTATTATCTGATGGAGGGACGAAAACTAATTCGTCGTCAAGATGTGTATTTATTTATTTTAAATAATTATTTATATTTCAATCTTTGTAACAGAATATTATTTAGTCCATAAAGTTTTTGAAAAACAGTAAATAGATGAAATTAATAGAAATAGGATAATTACTATTCAAAAAGATACTAGTTGTTTAAGTACACATTAGTGTATTCTAGATACAAAAGCCCCCAAGGTAGATATGCTAGATACAAAAACCATCAAGTAGCTAGATACAGAAGCCCCATAGAACCCCCAAGGTAGGCTAGATACAAAAACCATTAAGTGGCTAGATACAGAGGCCCCATAGAACCCCCAAGGTAGGCTAGATACAAAAACCATCAAGTATGTAGATGTACACACAACCTAATGACTATTTCCAATATCATCAAGATCTTCATAAACATTACGTGAACCACCACTATTACCTTGATCATCATGACAAGGAGAATCACCAACATGCTGGGATGGAACAAATAAATGTGAGGGTAGAGGACCATCATGGGTTCGCATCCACTCAATGACATCCAAAATTTTACCCACTGTGCCCTGAAGCTCACTTACTGTGCCTTTCAACTCACCAACTGTGCTTTGAAGTTCCTCAACCTTCTGCTCTGTAGCACAAGAAGAGGCAAATCCACAACTATGCAAGCTCTCCACTCTAAGACTAGAACCCAAGCCTCGAATCCTCTTGCCCTTTGCAACCCCAAGTTCTCCAGTCATGATCTCTCACTGTTGTGGGATAGGGAGTGAGACTTGATCTAGTGGAGTTCCTGAACTCTCAGCCACTTGTTGCTTGGCTTTCTCATACTCTTCATTCATCTTCTTCTACAAAAAGAAGCAAAATATAGATATGTCAATATATATAAATGCATAAAAAGAATGAAGTAAATGGGATGCCAGTACGACCAATTGTGTTCATAAACTAGCAATGCCAATTATCCTTAATCAAACAGTCACAATAAAAAAAAAAAAATTCAACTTGAAGCAAATAATAAAAGGAAAAGGTACATAAAAAATGGAATAGATCTCTTCGGATATGCAGATTGCAGAAAGTAAGAAAATACTCACAGATCTTATAAGATCTTTTTGAGCATCTCCTGAAAGCAACAACAATACAAACAAGAAAATTCCAAAAACAGGGATTATAAATATTTGCCCAGCAACATGGCCCCCTTATAATTGGGTCTACATTTTAACTTCTAAGAGCACAATGGGTTATTAGAACTGAATATGTTAAATAGGTGTTTGGAATTGGGCCTCCAAAGAGGAAGAGAAGTACAACTGCAGCAGCTCTGTTTCAAAACGATCTTAGCATGCACTTTTTTTGGTCGTCAATATATAAGATCTGGAAAATTTAGAAAACTCAGACACACATCTTCATTGTGTTTCTAATTAATTAGTTCTATTGCAATGGATAAAGCCTTTATATGATGCTAAAACCAAAGTACACAATTAGCATCTAAAATAATGGGCCGTCAAAAACTTGCATGACCAGTCGACTGATCTTTTGGATTGCAGATTATGCAAGTCAATAGTTAATTGTCAGCAGGTTTATGTATTCCTTACCCCTTTAATTTCAGCAGCCTCATTGATCCACATGCTCTTACCCTTAAGCATATGCATGTTGTTCCAATTGCTAATGTATGTAGGATTTTCACCCTTCTACATTTTCCCAACAAAAGAAAATTAGAAATACTTGAAATTATTACAATATAATAAATAAAGAAAGATTTAAAGTGACCAAAAATTATAAACCTCTCTAGCAGCTTCCATATGTTTTAGGAAAGGACGTGACGTACCCTCCTGTATGATCAAACTCTTTCTTTTTTCTGTTCTCAGCATTGGTCTTGCAGCGTTTCTGTTTTTATTAAATACATGAATTGTTATTTTTTTTTCTATTTGATACTTAGAATAAGTTCCCAATCAAAAAAATGAAAACAGCAAATGTTATGATACATTAGACACCTGATATTGCTCATTTGTGTACAACGTATCAACCAAATAATGCCACTCTTCTAGAGTCCTTCGAGTACCAAAGATCTTTTCAGGGGGAGGTGTTTCTCGTGCAAGAGCAGGGTCAGAAGCATATTGCTTATAGTGTCTGTGGAGCTTTGCTTTCCATTCTTTATAAGTTGAGTGCATATGGTCATTAATAAATTTCCATATATCCGGATCCGTTAAGTCCACATCAAACATGAACTAATATCAATTAACCATAAACAAAACAAGTATTAGTTATAATTTTTCAATGCAAATAGAAACATTGAAGGACAAATTTTTCAGTTCCCCCTAGAATACAATGAAGAATTGAAATAAAAAGAGAGTTAAATGAACAAAATTAAATTATAATCAACGAAGAATTAGATAAGATTACCTGCAATCCCAGTGCCATATCTTTCTTCATCTCCAAGCTCACTTTTTTCATCCCTAAAACATTCAATGGAGCTTTATTGCGAGTGATTAACCCAATCTCAGAGACAAACAGTTTCTGAGCCTCAATAGTCGCCACCAATTTCTGGGATGGATCCATCCGTATTGGAATCAAACTCTTCCTTTTTTTCACAACATCACAAGTGCCAGCCCCCACAGTTCGGCCACGAGTGTTCTTCCTCTGTGAAGAAGTTTGAGTATGCGTTCCCTCATCTAGAGACAAAAATTCAAAAAAACAGTAACTAGAGTGCACCAAATAAAGGTATAAAAATTAAAGGCACAAAATATGGTATCAGTTACCCTGTTAGTGGGAACCCCCTCCTGAGGCTGATGAAGTACCTTGTTGTGGCTGAGTTGATTGCTGTTGTGGCAGCTGACATGGTTGCTCAAGTGGCTGTGGTGGTAGTAGAGTTGAAGTTTTCTTCTTATTGTTATTGTTGCTTAAGGTAGCAGCCCTCATAAGTGTCATTCTACACTTACAAACACATAAACAAAGAGAGAATACAACAATATACTACCAGATCATTCCTTGAAAAAATAAACATAAATTATTGAATATCATACTTTAGCTATAATGACATTGATTCTCGTCACAAACGTGCTTGAGATAAAGGAATTATTCATCTAAAAATAATTGAACATAGTACTTTATTAATAGGAAAGAAAAATAACACGCACATGCATTTCATTTACATGGGGAGGACACATGCAAACCTTATCCAAAGATATTTCTTCAATATACAGACCTTACAGACCTTACCCCTTAAAACAAATTAAGAAAAACATATAGTAACTTCAAGATGATTAAGAAACATATATATAGTTCCTAAACAAAAGACAGCCTAACACATGCAAACCTTATCCAAAGATATTTCTTCAACATACAGACCTTACAGATCTTACCCCTTAAAACAGATTAAGGAAAACATATAGTAACTTGAAGGTAATTAAGAAACATATAGTGCCTAAACAAAAGACAGCCTAACACTTCAATCCAAATCACTATAATCGTCACTGTGAACACTGCCTTCATCATCACCCGAAGGTATTTCTTCAATATCATCATCATCAATAAAATCTTCATCCTCCATATCATTTGAGACATGTTCAAAATTAATATCTTCGACAACTATTTCAGGTTCAACATACTCTCTACGAAGTGATGGACTGAGTAGATCATTATCTTCTGGTGCATGTCTAACACTAATATGTGCAGTTTGGTCCACACCATCGTCGTAAAGTGTTTCTGCCTCGTGAGCCACCTCATTCTCAGGAACATCCCACACATGTCTATGTGGAATTTTTTGAATTACCTTCCAACCATGACCCAAGGATGGGTCATCAAGGAAAAAGATCTGCTGTGCTTGTTTTGCTAGCACATAAGGATCATCTTTATACCATAAATTCATTGAGTTCACTGACGTGAGATGGTAATCATGAACAAGCCTAACAATCTTTTTCTTTCGCTTCACATCTGTACTTGTATTGTACCACTCACACTTAAAAAGGATAACATGATAGCCATATGTGAATCCTATTTTAACAACACTAACTAATCTACCATAAAAATTACTTTCCTGATCAGCATGAGTTCCTGGTACCATGACCCCACTATTTTGAGTTGTACGAGTTTCTTCTATATCTTGGACATGCCACCGAATTCCGTTCACAACACATCCTGTATACGTACAAACTCTTTCATCAGGACCATATGATAATGCACACACTTCTTTAGTCACCAATGTTGATTCCTCACTATACAATGCTTTGACATGATGCTTGAACCATTGGGGAAACGACTGCCTATGTCTCTGTTCTATGTTAAACAGGCTTTCACGCTCTAATATTTGACGATGCTCACTGAAAAAATAAATAGAAAGTTAAATCAAAGCAATAAGAAAACAGAGTGATAAAAATAGAATTAATTACACTTACATACTTTCTAAATGGTTCAATTTCCTCGCAATTGTCCAAGATATACCAATAAATTGGTTCCATTTCTCCTTCAGACAATTGAAGAAATTTATAGCCATTAAAGGGTCGTGCATTTTGAGAAAATACCGAGAGCTTAGCATTGGCTTCGCCACCATCATCATTTCGTTCAGGACGAGAGAAAACAGTCTCCACATTACGAAAATACATTGAACAAAAAGTTAACGCTTCATTTGCAATGTATCCCTCAACAATTGAACCTTCGGGTCTAGCTCTATTACGTACATAGCCCTTTAACTTCCCTAGCATCCTGTTAATCATTGTATATTAATATCTTTAAATACAAATGAAAGAGAATCTAATCAAAATAAAAATAAAAAGATGATGACTGAGTATTACCTCTCTATCGGGTACATCCAACGATATCCTACAGGTCCCCCAAGTTTGGCCTCACGTGGTAAATGAAGGGCCAAATGCACCATGACATCAAAAAAGGCAGGTGGAAATATTTTCTCAAGTTTGCATAAAATGACCACAATGTCAACCTCCAATCTATCCAAATCTGCAACATTCAACGTCTTTGCACAAATTTGTTGGAATAAACATGCCAATTCTACAAGTGGCGCACACACTTCTTTTATCAAGTATGGCCGAATTCCAATAGGTAAAATTCGTTGTAACAAAACATGACAATCATGAGTCTTCAAACCTGTGATCTTCCCATCTTTGACATTTCGTGATATATTAGCAGCATAACCATCCGGAAATTTTATAGACTTCAAAAATTCACAAAATGCTCGACGATCAGCCGGTTCTAATGTATATTCTGCAGCATACTTCTTTATCTTGCCATTTTCATCTTTATCTAAATGCAGATTCCTTCGTATATTCATGTCTTTCAAATCCAAACGAGCATTGGGTGTGTCTTTTGTTTTTCCTTCTATGCTCAACAACGTTCCAACAATGTTGTCACATATATTCTTTTCAATATGCATTACGTCCAAGTTATGTCTTATTTTCAACTTGGACCAATACTCCAATTCGAAAAAAATACTCTTATTTGTCCAATTTAACTCCATAGGTGTCCGCTTTCTCTTTCTCTCCAAATTTTCAGGATGTTTACCAAGCTTACGATGCACAAGGTGATTAAACTGAAGTAATAAGTCATCACCAGAGAATTCTCTTGGGGGATCCCTCGTCTCAATAGTTCCATCAAAATTTTCAGAATCCTTACGCCAAGGGTGATTCTTTTTCAAGTAGCGACGGTGCCCCATATAACAAATTTTATTTCTCAGCTTGGTAGATGTTGTATCCTCAAGACATACGGGACATGCCTTGTAACCTTTTGTACTCCAACCGGATAAATTCCCATAAGCGGGAAAGTCATTGATTGTCCATATTACAGCTGCCCGCATGTTAAACCTTGTATCAGTAAACTTATCATAAGTTTGAACACCTTCTTCCCACAACTCTTTTAGCTCATCAATTAAAGGACGCAAATACACATCCAGCTCCTTGCCTGGTGCCTTTGGGCCTGGAATAAGCAAAGTCATTATTGAATACTGTTGTTTCATACACATCCAAGGAGGTAGATTGTAAGGAACCACCATCACCGGCCACATACTATAAGATGTGCTCATATTCCCGAATGGGTTAAACCCATCAGTTGCAAGGCCTAACCTGATATTTCGTGGCTCTTCGGCAAACTCAGGGTACATCTTATCAAACTCCTTCCAAGCAATAGAATCTGCTGGATGCCTCATAACACCTTCATCATCAACTCGTTTATCCTTATGCCAACGCATGTGACCTGCTGTATGTTCAGACATAAACAATCTCTGTAATCTCGGCTTTAGAGGAATATATCGCAACACTTTTTGGGGCACCACTGTTTTCTTTTTACTAGTACTAGGTTTATACCTAGGCTCATCACACACTGGACATTTATCTTTACTTTTATGCTCTTTGTAAAACAAAGCACAATCGTAAATACATGCATCAATTTTTTCATGCCCCAAACCCAAATCTTTCAACATCTTATTAGCGGCATAGAATGATGGAGGAATGCTATGAGGCTGCGGACAAATAGCACTGAGTATTTGTAACATTTGATCAAATGACTTGTTGCTCCAATGATGAAGTACCTTCGCATGCATGAATTGTACCATTGCTGTCAAAACTGATGCATTGCTACCGGGAAACAATTGTTGCTGAGATTCAGCAATCAACTTGTCATACTTATCCATCTCAACCCTATGCATATCGGTATCATCCCCCACATCTTCATTGTCCCCCAATGTATCATCTACAACTCCCAAGTCTGGTGGGAATGCATCATTCAAAATATTATGCGTATAATCATCAAGACGAGGTGCCTCTTGAGCAGTTGCAGGAGGTGAAGCTTGTCTTGTTATCTCGAATTGTTCCCCATGGCATATCCATGTGTGATACACCACTGACATCCCATACTGCCATAAATGTGCTTGGACAACCGGAAGAGAATGGCAATTCATATTCTGGCACTTCATGCATGGACATGGAGTCTCATTCTTCTTATCCACATGTTGGCTTGCAACTTCCATAAATGATTGAATTCCAGCACGATATTGATTACTCAACCTGTTTTTATTGTGTATCCAATCCCTGTTCATCTCTAACACACCTTGTCTCCGTCTTCTTATACCTCCTATAATGGGCCTTATCCAATTCAATCAGTGATGACTTAAAGCAGTTCCAAAATTTCATAACATGATTAGATCGAACACAGTTATTGATATAAGCAAATAACTCTTTCACAGAATGACAAGCTAATAACTCTTTCACATGAAAATTATAAAAAGAGATATTCCACATTAATTATGCTTTTCAAGGGTAGAGAGATTCCACATTAATTATGCTTCTCAAGGGTAAGTATCATGGTAACAATATTTTTTTTACAATTCTTTCAACATTATATTGCATAATTTAGTTGAACCCATGAAACCAGTAAAAAAAAAATAAAGGCAGGCAGAAGATTTGTAGCTATTCATACCTCTAAAGCAAATATAGCCTCTTAAGCAAGTATTCCAAACAACCTATTGAAAAAAGGAAAAAAAAAATTATGTTAGACACAATAAACCCATGACACAAGTCACAAAAAAAAAAAAAAAAATTGGCAGATGCCAGATTTTTAGCTATCCATACCTCTTAAGCAAGTAATTCAAACACCCTACTGCAAAAAAGAAAAACAAAAAAAATAAATCTGTTAGACACTATATCTTTGGAGGGCTTGAGTCCAAATTAGTCTTCAAACTCAAAATAGTATATGCCTTCACCTCTAAGTTTAACCACTCATCATTAAACAAAAACATTATATTTCTGAGTTAACTCAAAACAGTAACATAATAAGACATCACAGGAAGCATCAAATATCCAAGATCAAAGTCTCAACATAAAACCAAATGGTTCAAAATAATATTGTAATCAACACATCCACTTTATACAGTTATAATATGTACAACGAATAAAGTCAGGCTTAAGGTCACACGTCTCTCATGTAGTATATGAATTATCTGAAATTAGTAATTAGGCTCTTCATCTCAATTTCATAACAAATTATTATTCTTTACAGTTCTTAATTATTATGCCTTATAAATGATTATAAAAACCATTTCAAATTAACAAAATTTACCCTTGAAGCTAATTGAATGACCTTGCATAATATTCAAGCTACCAGTGATCATCACATAAAGCCAAAATGGTTTGTTAAAAAAGAAAAAATAAAAAAAAAGTGGCTGGAAGAGCTTGAAAAGGATTTCCAAAACAATCAAACCAACATTGAAGGATGATACTCCATCAGTTAAACTCCATTGTCCAATTAAGTGGTACTACACTCAGACACCAATACTAAGGGAAAGAAAAATAATTCCTAAACTGACCAGTTAATCGTGGACGATGACCTGCAGCTAGCTTATATATAAAATACAGAGACAACTTTGCAGCTAGCTTATACCTAAACTATAAAGAGAACTCAATAAGCCATATTGGCAAAAAAAATCAATAATTATAACAAAAATAAAAAACATAAGCTCACAGACAAAGGCAAAGGAACCTTGAAACGAATACACACCCACATGACCAACTTCCAACTTCTAACTTTTCACTTCAATTATATAAATGAATTGTTATATTCTTTCCTCCAATAGATAGTAAAGAAATTCAGAATTAATCCAGAAGTATCACGCAAACATTCAAGACTTAGAAAACAATCAATCAGACTCAAAGCATTAAAACATAAAAATATGAAATAACTACTGGGTATGTGTGCAAGTGAAACATCTCAAATTTGACACAAAACCCACATCAAATGAAAAACAGGGCATTCATATCAGACACAGAACCCTACTCGAATTTGACATAGAACCCACAATAACTACTTGAAAAAGAAAAGTCATTTTATTCAGAAAACTTGGAGTGTTGAATGTTCAAGCATTTAAGATATCAAAAAGGAAAAATCAAGCACTGAAATTCAGTTTCGATTTAAATTCCTGGGTACCTATTTATGATTTTCCTTGATTATTTTCTCAGCAACAAAATGGAATCCACAACTGAAAATCAGCGCTCAAAAGAAAATGAAGGTAAGCGAACAAGGTAGACTCACCAGAAGCTTTCCGTTGAAACACGTAGTGAGGAGGATTTCGGAGATGGAGTTTTCGGATGGCCGTCGATTCCTGACCGTGGTAGGGAAAGGCGTGCGAGATGGAGTATAAACTGCTTGCGTTGGTGGAGGATTGCTCTGCCAAGCGTCGGTGGAGGATTGTTTTGCCAATGTGAAAGCAGTGGAGAGTGGGTCGAGAGGAAATAACGAGTTGGGAACTTTTTATTTTTTATTTTTGTATTTAAACTCTCCAGATTAGCCCCAAAAACTATTTGGTTGCCCATATGCTAATATACATAAAACTACGTCGTTTTATGATTTACATTTTTAAAGCACAATGATCTGAGACGAAACCCAAATGGTCGCTGGGCCCACGAAATTTTTACGCGCCAATTCTAACTTACCGACAACACATTAAAACTTAGCGACCCAATATTTTCGTCGTCAAAACTTTTGAAGTTTCGCGCGCACTCAATTTGGTAAATCGCGACCAAATATATGTTTGGTCACCAAGTCCTCACATAACCACCAAAAACTTTCGTCGCCCTTAGTTGATAAATTAGTCGCTATTTAGTTGACTCAAGTCATCATGGATGTCTGAAAATGACAAATCTTTTGGCGACCAACTGGACAAATTTTGTCGCCGATTCTCTTTTTGGCGACAAAAATATTGTGCGTCGCTAAACATTTCGTCGCAAAAGAGGTTTCTCCTTGTAGTGAAAGTATTATTTACATCAAACTGGTGTAGTGGCCAATCTAAATTAGCTGCAAGGGACAATAAGACTCTGACGGTGTTTAACTTTACAACTAGAGCAAAGGTTTCTTCATAGTCTATACCATAGGTCTGTGTGTACCCTTTTGCCACAAGTCTTGCCTTGTATCGCTCGATAGATCCATCTACATTGTGTTTTATGGTAAACACCCATCTACATCCGATAGTCTTTTTTTCTCGTGGTATAGTCTCCAATGTCCAAGTCTGATTTTTCTCAAGAGCTTTCATCTCCTCTTTTATAGCTTTGACCCACTTAGGATCTTTTAATGCTTCAGAGACCTTGGTTGGAATATGGATAGCAGACAACTGATGCACAAAAGCCTTGAGTGGTTCAGACAGCTTCTCAGTGGATACATAATTTGCAATTAGATACTTGGATGTCTTGCCAATATCAAGTGAATAACGGTTTGGTGGCTTCCTATGACTTTGCCTGAAAGGTAATTGATATCCAATAGTTTTCTCTAAATGCACAAGTTTAGTAGGAGTAGTTACCTCAAGGATATTCTCAGGAGATTGGTCCATTGGTACTGTTGAGTTAGAGGGCGGGTCTTAATCTTGTTGTTCTGTTTTGTCTGTAGGTGTGAGACTCGGATCAGAAATATCTTCACATGGATTAGTTGGGTCAGGCAATTGATCGCTATGCATGGGCTATTGATCGCTTGTCGGCAGAGAGTAATCTCGTGCTCCAGACTAGGGATGATCGATCATTTCTGAACAAAAGAGAATTTCTTCATTTTCTAAGTTGCTCCAGTGCTCTTCACTTCTATCTCTCCCTGAAGAGTAGAATTGGATGATGGGTCACGGAAGAACAACTCAGATTCTAGAAAGGTCACATCCAAAGTGACATAGGTACATCGAGTAGGAGGGTGATAACAGCGGTAGCCTTTCTGATGAGTGGCATAACCCACAAAAACACAACGAAGCGCACGTGGATCAAGTTTGCTACGTTGATTTTTGTGGAGATGAACGAAAGCCACACATCCAAAGATTCGGGGTGTGAGTACCAAAACGGATGACAGAGGTTTGTGTTGCGCAAGCACCTGTAAGGGAGTTTAAAGGTCAATACACTAGAAGGCATGTGGTTGATCAGGTGAATTGTGGTGACAATAGCATCATCCCAGTGATGGCGAGGAACATGAGGACAAGTCGTTTCATGGATAATTCCATGTTGTTGGAAGTAAGTCTGAAAGTCATGATTGACAAATTCTCCACCATTGTCTGAGCAAAGAATCTGGATTTGAGCATTAAACTGAGTCTTCATCTGTTTGTGGAAAGATTGAAAATGGGAAAACACTTCGTTTTTATTCTTCAGCAAATAAAGCCATGTCATCCGTGTACAATCATCTATGAATGTGACAAACTATCGAAATTCAGACGGAGCAGTGATAGGTGAAGGTCCCTAGACATCAGAGTGAATTAACGTAAATAGAGTAGTACACTTGTTCGTACTCAACGGGTAGGGCACACGGTGACTCTTGGCCAAAATACAAGTATCACATGTGAAGTCGGAGTCATTGAAACCTGAGAATAAATCTGGTATAAAATGCTTCATATAACTAAAAGACTGATGTCCCAATCGACGGTGCCACAACCAGATTTGTTGTTGTTTGCTATCAAAAGGATGCGTCACATTGTTAGCCACGTCGGGACTGAAGTCATCTACATAATATAGTCCCCCTCTCTTAGTACCACTACCAAGAATCTCCTTAGTGTGAATCTCCTGAAGCAAACAAAACCTCGGGTAAATGAGTACACAAAAATTCAATTGTTCAGTAAGCTAACTAACTGACAACAATTTATTGGATAAAGATGGAACAAGTAAAGTATTAGACAGCGAGAGAGAGGATGAGAGTTCAACAGTGCCAGCCCCTGTCACAGGATAAGTAACTTCATTGGCATTTGCAATACAAGTTCGTCGAGGTTGTGTAGTATTAAGAAAATCATCTGGATTAAACGTCATATGATTAGTTGCACCGGAATCAATTATCCATCCCCTGGAATCAATATTAGCGGAAGTATGGAATCCATAACCAGGACCATTACTGGTCATATTGCATTGTCCTCTATCTTTAAGAGTAGCCCACCAATCAGGATAGCCATGCAATTTAAAACAAGTTGCACGAGTGTGTCTTGGATCACCACAATATTCGCAATCTGATCCATGTGTCGGGGTCGTTAGTCGAGAAATCATAATCTGGGTAGTGGAATATGTATAGGATACTGGTTTAGTAGGAATTTGGATCGAGATCCGAGCCGAGTCGGGTCGGAGTCGAGATCGGTCTGAATCAAAAACAAATTCGGGTCGAGGTCGGGTCGGACTCATCATTGGAGTGGGGTCGAGGTTGTTGTCGAGTAGAGTCGTCGTCATCATAGTTAGGGTCGAGGTCGGACTCATCATCGGAGTGGGGTCGAGGTCGTTGTCAGTCGGGGTCGTCGTCATCATAGTTGGGAGTCGGGGTCGGGGTCTTCAAAAGAGGATCCTGATTCAGGATCAGATTCGGGCCAAAGTCTGCATATGTAGGAGCTGAGCCATCTGGGCACTCAACTCGGCTATGGGTGGTTGAGAAGGAGAGAAGGTATCGGTGGTGCTACCTCCATGAGGGATGAAAAAATCATCAACCCCCATAGCGGTGGCGGGGGTGTGAAACTAGAGTTAGCAATTCCAAGATCGCCGCTCTGATACCATGCTAAAATATGAAAACTATGAGAGAATATTTGTTTGTGGGAATTTTATGTGTATTCTTCTCCTTGTAGGAGGTCATATTTATAATACAACGAAACCTGAATGGGCAAGTAAATAATACATTCCTAAATCTATTTACAGTAGGAAATCAGGAATTAAAGTAAATTAATTACAATTATAATAGGAATTCTTGGTGTGTAAGGAAAGTAAGTCAATATCCACAAGTCACACCAACACTATTATATTTCCATTTATGCGTGAACCGATTAAGTGGGCTTGGAAGATAAGTCAAGTCGGCCCTCGGTGATGAGTAGAGACGACTTGACCTAGCCCTATATAAGCTAAAGGCCCTGCTCTCATTAGACACGTTCTCTAAACCTATTCTCATAAAAATAAAAAAAAAAGAGCTGAAACAGATTCTAAGAGAGAGCGAAGTCTTGAGTCGTTCTCGTTCTTTATAGGATTGTTGCTGCTACGGATTAGATGAATACAGAAGCTGTGTAATCGAGGAAGATGGCTCCAGGTATGTCTTCATGTCTTTATACGTGTTACAATTTGTGTGAAAGATCTTGTATTTTAATCTAAATTCTAAGCAATGAATGAGTGATGGATGACCACTAGCATACACAAATGTAACATTTGTTGGGTTGGGGCAAACATAAGGCCATCTTCAATTGGGACTTAAATTAGGCTCTACCTCTTTGGGACTCCTAAATATAGAGCCCAAATAAAAAAGGCATCTCCAATGGCATAATTTTTGGGCTCTATATCATAAAATTGGCCAGAAATAACCCTAAATCTATGGACTCGCATAGAGCCTTAGAGCCCCAACGGGCCCTAAAGGACTCACTATAGAATGACTCCTCCACTTGATGTTAATAGTGGGATGTATAACGCTCAGACTATAATAAGTGGAAACTTATAAGGGGTAAGTTATAAGGGGTTCACTTTATAGCCATCAGATCAATCCAAGGGCTAGAGAGAATTGAGATAAAGTTGTGCTATCGGGTAGGTGAGGAACCCAAACCCGAATTTAATATCCAGCATTGAAGTTGGTCCCAAAAAAAAAAAAAGAGGCAAGTTCGAAGTTTGAACAGAAAAACCCATCGCTCTAAAACCCATCGCTCTGAAAAACTGCTAAGCTCTGAGAAAAGGTTGAAGGCAACGGTTAACGACGGTTGAAGGCAACGGTTGGACGCAACTCCGTTCTCTAACCCGTGAAAAATTATTTATTTTGAGTGGAAGGGGCAAAGGCGTGGATTCCAAAACAGTGAAAGGGCGAAGCAGTGGAAGGGGAAGGAGAGAAGCCGTATTCATTGGAAGTGATAGGTTCCATTTGTGGAGCAAAGCCGCACAAAGAGCCCGCACAGACACCTTGTGATCGTTCAATAATCAGCATTTGGGGGTAATTTTTGGAATTTGAGTTTACGGTTAGAGTAACGGTTTTCCCCAATTTGTACCATCAATGTTGTTGGATTTGACATCTCTTCTTTGTGCTTTACTTGCATGTTAATTTTTGCTAGGGTATATATATTAAAAAACGAATGAAAATCAAGTCAATAACATGTCAATAGCATGTCAATAATGATATGAATACGATAATGGTGTTGAATTGCATATTATCTCTCTGGGGCTAGAATATATATATATATTTGAAATAAATATTATTTCCTTTGTTACTAAATTTGCAAGTGAAAAATGAGAACAGATAATAATAAACTCATGAATAAAAGTGCAAAGCATTTGAAATAAAGGTTGATCTATGACGATTGTGGCTAACTGAAGAAAAAGCTAGAAAGAAAGAAGGATGTGGCAATGACTTAGCAAGCAGATAGCAGAGCAGATGCTTTGCTTTGCTTCCTTCCACCATCTTTCTTATTTATTTATTTATTTTGTGTTGTGTATGAGATGACAATAATTGTCATGTGTGTGAAGTGCAGAACTTGCCTAGATTGCACTCACACTCACTCATGCATCAACCATTGATTGGAGTTTGGATCCATAAATAAAACACATGCTATTGCTTGTAATTCACAGAATCATTGCATTAACAGGTATTTGCAAAAAATTTGTCATATTGCTTTGATGATGTTAAAGCCTGTGATCAGTAATCCCTATGCGCATGTACTTTCTCAAATTTGTAATGTACCTGGTTGACTAGTTGTGTAAATACCAATATGATTGTGCAAATACGTGGTAGTATATGTGTTCACGTTATTTCATCTTACATTTCAAGAAATGGGATCCAACGTGGAGCTGGTATGGCCAGAGTCAGAGGCATATGCATCACGGGTGAACAACTACTCACATTCAAATTCATCCCTAGCTACAATTCAAGAGAAGTTGACTGTCGAACAATTAGAACAATTCAAGACATCATGCTTTGGCCATCTTCTGAATATAGATAAGATTCAGTTTAGCGGGTAGATTGTGCATGGGGTTGTGTTGCGTCGAGTAGCGGGGTAGGGTGTGAAAGACTTGGATGGATTGAGTTTCTTAATAGGGTGCGACGTTGCTCAATTCACTCGTTAGGATTTCTGTTTGATCACAGGGCTTCGTTTTAGGGAAGGGCCTAAAGTTTCCAGTGGAGAAAGTGATGAAATTAGACTTCAGAAAAGATATTTTATAGACGAAGGAATTACATGTAATGCTTTAGAAGAAGCATTTCTAAGGTGCACAGAGGAAGATGACATCTACAAGCTAGCTCTTGTTTACTTTGCTGAGTTAGTGGTTTTGGGAAGGGAAAAGCATTTGAACATCAATGTAAATTACCTGACCCTTGTAGAGGACTTGGATGCGTTCAATAGGTATCCATGGGGTTCGGTGTCCTTTGACAAAATCCAATACAGTCTATTTTCTACATCAACAAAGTATATGAAAAGCTTTGAAATTGAAGAGGGAAGAGGGAAGAGGGAAGGGGAAAAGAAAGGTAACGGGAACAAGCCGGAGAAATGAGAAGGGCAAGAAGGATAAGCATGGTGAAGTGCAAAAGTGTGGCTAGAGTTTTAAAGGTTTCACGTATGCTTTCCGGGTACATGGTAATAATATTCATATCAGTTATGCTTTGTGGACTTTAAAACTTAAATAATGACTTTTGTCCTGTGAATTGTGTAGATTTGGGTATATGAATTAATTCCTAGAATGGCGGACTTGAATTACTGCAAGGTTGTTGATCCGACAGCTGTCCCGCGTATTTTTCGATGGAGAACTACTACGTCTGTTCCCGAGATGAGAAAGTTGAACAATTATTTTTTCCAGAGCAAAGAGGTTTGGTTTGCAGCCTTGGAACTGTTTATAAGATTCAATGAAATTATTAAGTAGAATGATTGAATATGACTCTTGTCTGTATTCAAATAGTCGATTCGATTCGGGCGCTACGTCCCAAGTGAAGAGGAAACGAGACAACCATATTGGAGTTGGCCACAGGATCACCTACTGTTGTCTCGGCAGAGTCAATTCCTTCTTCATGTGCTGACCTTGATGAGTTGAACAAGGTGGTAAGCTTGTTGAGGTCCGAGTTGTTTCAAGTAAAATGGGAAAATGACGTCCTTGAGTTAAAGGTCATACGGATGGAAAAAAATTTGGACCACTGTTTAGGTCCTCATTTTGAGCAGGAATTAAGGAGGGACCTAGCTTTACTGAAAGAGAGGACGAATCGTTGTGCCATCTCACATCTATTTAAGGGACGTGAGGAAGTGGATGACATTGAATGGGATGAAGGGCCAAGTAACAGAAATGAGAGAGAGGAAAAGGAAGAGGAGGGGATTGAAGGGGGTAAAGTGTAAAGAAAACCAAGTGAGGTAAAGGAAGCGCAAAGGAAAATAAGTGAGGAAGAGCAAGTGAAAATAAAAAGCAGACAAGGGAGAGGAAGCGCAAAGAAAGAGCAATGAGGGAGAGGATCCGCAAAGAAAAAGAAGGGAGGGCAAGGAAGTGAAAAGACAAATAAGTGAGGAAGAGGATGATGAAGTTATGTTACTTGGCGATAACATTGGCAAGAGCACGGAGGGGACAAAGGTTGAGTTTACTCTCGGGGACATTGATTTGGATCAACCTACAGCTGTGCTATCTCAGTTGAATGTTTGGTTGAATGATGAAGGTAAAGCTGTGGAACAAGGGGTCCAATTACGGAAGAGGAAAATGATTATTCCTATGTGGAATTGAAGCTAGTGAATTGGTGAAAAAAACTGTGCTAGAGACAACCCGACTTCGGATGTTAGACACAATGAAGGCGATTCCGCATGATGATATGGTGAAATTGCTGAAACTTTGTTGGGAATAGTGCCATAACCCAAAGTAAGTCCCTTGTTTTTTGAGATAGAAGACATGAGTGTATATATTTTTTAATTATTGTGTTCTAAAACTTTTTTATATTCACAGTTTAGTGATGCAATTTGGCAATGTGGAAGCTGAGATTGAATTCTTCGCTTCCTTCGTCAAAACTGAAGGTTGGCTGAAAGGAGATGTAAGTTTAATTGATTATGCATTTGTTTTAATGTACATAGATTATGAGATTGACAAGAAAAATATGTGCAACACATTGATTTGGGGTTGTATCTCATCCGGAAGCGACAACAAGAGTTGGAGGTTGTAGAAATATCAGACTGGACAACGACCGATGTATTTTTTATGGTATGTCATAGGCCTTGACCAGGTGCAGTTACTAATTACAAATTATCCATACTTGCTTTGTGGAGGTGTTTAACCATTGATTGTTTTCTATTTCATAGAATCACATCCATACTTGCTTTGCGGATAATAAAAGAAAAAAAGAGCAGGTTGGGTGGAAAATTAGAAGCAGTTCTCAACGTTGTAAATGGCAAGGTTTCGGCGTGTGGGATGGATTGGCAGAACGCGTATAAGGTGTATGCCCCTTGTATGTTGACGAAGTATAAGCATTGAGTGGCTTTAATGATTGATCTGGTTAAGTGTGAAATCAAAGTGTACGATTCAATGGTTTCACTTATTCTAGATGAGATCTTAAAGGAAGAACTCGCCCCGCTTTCAATTACGATTACAAATCTTCTCAACACCCACTACTACAAAAATCAAAATAGACGACGGGAAACCACCGTCGTGTAAAAGGTTTTCCAACCGTCGTGAAATCAACTGCCGTCTATTTGGATTTCAAACTACAACGACTTTTCACCGTCGTTGTTTATCTATAAAGACGACCGTTTTTAAAGAAAATCGTCATTATTTAGAGGTAAAGATCGTTAATTATAGGAGGAAAGACGATTGTTTTTAATAAAACCGTCGTTTATTGTATGTAAAGATTACAGTTTTTTATGAAAACCGTCCGTGGATTGTTTATAAAGACGACGGTTTTTTTTTATAAAAAACCGTCATCTTTACATACAATAGATGACCCTTTTTTTTTAAAAGGTCATCTTTACCTATAATAGACGACACTTTTTTTTATAAAACCGTCGTTAATTATCTGTAAAGACCATGATTTATTATAAAAACCGTCGTCTAATAAGTTTCCAAATAGCTACATTTTAGTTCTTTTTAACTCCTATGATGCTGTACAACGATTTTAACTAGAAAACCAACCATAATGCTTTATTAATGAATATGTACACACATAGTTTCTTTCATAAAACTTGAAGATTCAATAGTTATTAACCAATCTTTATTCTACAACAAACATAATTCCTAACAAGACCTAAGTACTCCTAATCCAAGCATTCCTCATCCAAACATACAAATGATGCACAACTGAAGTCTCCTCCATCATCCCTGTAAATAAATCAAAATGGCAAAGAGAGAAAAAAAGCTCATATTATAAACATAAAAAATTAGGTGGAAGAGAAATTTTACCATTGGTCCATATTTCCATAGAAAACTTGTAAAATGCGCATAAAAAAGACCATCGAGAACCTGCAAAAGGAAAAATATATAAATAAAATGATGGTGAAAAGAGAAGGTAACAAATTTTCAACAACAAAAAAACATACGACTCACATAGAAAACCTACAAAAGAAAAAGTTATAAATCTGTAAGCTTCCTCATCATCTCCTGATAACCAAATCAGAAAATCTAAAAAGAAACCAGAAATATAAAAAAATATGTAAACAAACCAGACAAATCAAGAGAGATAAAATCTGAAATTAGGGAGATAAAGAACATACCAGAAACGCAAAGAGACTAATCCAGAATTCACTAGCAAGATATAGAAGGGTATTTTAGAGAGTTTCATGAGAGTGTTTGAGAGTGCAGGAGGGTTTCAAGGAGGGAGAGATAAGATTTTCAGAGATGGGGGAAAATCTGAAAATTTATCGAGCGCGAATTCACTTAAGTAGCCTTTTTTTAGCGTGTTTTAAAAGACGACGCTTGTTAATGAGAGATAAGATTTTCAAAGACGGGTAAAAATTTGAAAATTTGTCGAGTGCGAATTCACTTAAGCGGCGATTTTTTAGCGTGTTTTAAAAGACGAGGCTTTTTTAAAAAAGGTTGTCATGTTTACATATAATAGACGACCCATTTTAAAAAAAACCGTCATCTTTACACAAAATAGACGACCCTTTCTAAAAAAACCATCGTTTTACTTCATAAAGCAGTGGAAGCGAAGGGAATTTGCAGCTTTGTCGTCGAGCTCGATTGAGGTCCATGATTCCTGGCTTCATTCCATTTTCAGAAATGTATCATGGACCTCAATCGAGCTCGGACGACAAAACTGCAAATTCGCTACGCCCCTTCGCTTCCACTGCTTTTATGCATCAAAACCGGATAACAGCCCCATACTAGTTACATGCCTCTGGAAAACATTATTTGGTAGCCCTTTATTGAATGTAACAGCCTCATACTAGTTACATACATCTTTACATATAATAGACGACTCTTTTTCCAGAACAAACCGTCATTTTTACTTCATAATAGACGACCCTTTTTTAAACAAACCATCATCTTTATATATAATACACGACCCTTTTTATAAAAAAAAGGGTCGTCTTTACTTCATAATAGACGACCATTTTTAAAAAAAAAACCGTCATCTTTACATATAATAGACGACAGTTTTTTCAAAACAACCATATCTTTACCAAAAAAAGGACACTTGATTTTTAAAAGACGACGCTTGTCATACCTGCTGTCATTGTTTTTGGTCAGATTTTAAGTCTATAGAAAACCTTTTTAATAAGACAACGCTTTTTTATTTGTGTGCGTCGTTATAAAAAAATATTCAATAGTACCTCCGTTTTTCAGTTGTTTAAGTCACTTATCCACGACGGTTTTTTCTTCTACCGTCGTCTTTTTCTGATCGTCTTTTTCACTTTTTGTAGTAGTGACCATCGACTTTTATGAAGAAGGTGTTTACGCAAACGATTGCAGCTGAGATTGGTGGTTTCCGTGGCCAATAGAACGTGTGGATGTTCCACAACAGTCTAATCAGTGAGCACAACTTTTTATTTAATTTTATTACTTTAAATTGTCAATTACGTTAGAACGTCATTACTTGAATTGATCGAGTTCTTGTTTTACTTCAGAGGCGATTGTGGCATGTTCGTGTTGAAGTACATTGAGCTTTTGAGCGCTGAGATTCCGTTAGCTGCTTGCACCTCGCAAACATGCCCTTTTTTCGGTTGAAGTTGGTTGCAGAGATATTACGGGGAGATGCTTACATGCCATGATATTAGTTGAACTTGGTTTAGGTACATGATGATTAAATTGGTTTTGGGAATCTCCAATTTGAACTTGCACCTCGCAAACATGCCCTTTTCGAATTCTACCTCTGCTCCTCAATTCTTCTTCGTCTTTCTCAATCTTAGTGTATTTTTGTACATAATTTTAGGTTTAAGTTATTGGACAATAACAATTAGAACCAAAATAGTGGCAAATTTTATAGCAGATGCATGCTTTCATTTCGATTAGTGTGATACTACGCTATATTTATTCTCATATTGGGCTAAATGTATATGGTAGCTGGATGCAGAGCATAGACAGAAAAATGAAGAATCTGAAATGGAGGTGCAGAGGTTTGGTGAGGAGAAAAGTAAATGGATCTGTAAATCTATTGCACGTGGGCAATCTAAATGGATAGGCAGATGCGTTTTTGAAGTTAGGCACATGCCATTCCCATACATAGAATGAGCGTTTGGAGTGTAAAGTTTTTTTGGATTTAATGAAACAAACATCTGTGTAATATTGGTCTAACTCCTTCACAACATTTACATAACCTTAACCAAACTGCATTGAATTGGGATTTGAAGACTGCATATGTGAATGGGGACTAATGGCTTTTAAAGTGTATTACATCATTGCAAAGTGATATGTCATGATTTATCCAAGCCACCATTCCAAATATCATATCTCAATCTTTAAGCCATTCAACATGCCTTGACTTAATTGCAATGGGTTGCATCTTGGTAAGGTAATTCTGTAGGGGGAATAGGCGGCTATGCCCTTGCCTCCAATGTTTTATTCAACCATACCCTTTTTATAGAAACACATGAAAAAAATGTCCCCAGCTGCAATGCTATAAAAACTCCTTATTGGTTCCGTACCGCCCCTCGGATTTGAATCCCTCTCTCCTTTATAATCGGTTAATAAATTCGTTGATTTTCTTTATTTTATTGGTTTTGGGTAGCTCAGTAGCATAAAAGTAATGTATATTAGTGGGTCTATATTGCATGTATGCTGCGTCTATATTGCATGTCTATTGCATCTATATTGCGTCTATATTGCTTGTTTATTGCGTGTGTATTGATGGTTTATTGCTTACGAAGGAAATAAACAACAATACACAGGCAACGGACAAGCAATATACACACAACAGACAAGGAATATACACGTAATAGACATGCAATATACATCAGTCCCCAATTACATCATCCATAAGGAAGTCGTATTGAATATGAAATTCTACTTAACAGTTGTGCTTCCTACTAAAAGAAAGAATAAGGATCGTTTCCCCCCTTAAATCTAACTTCTTAAATCTTACTTGAGTGGTACTTTTGCCCCTAATAAACATCAATATCGGAGCAATAACATGTGATATACATGCAGTAAACAATCAATAAACCTTCAATAAACATTCAATATTGGATCAATAACATGCGAAATACATGCAGTAAACAATCAATAATCTTTCAATAAACATGCAATATCCGAGCAATAACATGCGATATACATGCAGTAAACAATCAATAAATCTTGAACAAGCATTCAATATCCAATCAATAGCATGCAATATACATGTAGTAAACAATCAATAAACCTTCAATAAACATTCAATATCGGACTAATAACATGCGAAATACATGCAGTAAACAATCAATATCCGAGCAATAACATGCTATATACATGCAGTAAACAATCAATAAACCTTGAATAAGCATTCAATATCCAATCAATAACATGCGATATACATGCAGTAAACAATCAATAAACCTTCAGTATACGCAAATAAACAATACAAATTTATAAATAAACCCAATCCTAGACATGTATTTATAAAAAAAACCCAAGCACTATTTAAACATAGAAACACACCCAAAATCAACCTCAAAGTCAACTTTTTGGGTGTGTTTATAAATGGGTTTGAGTGTGTGTAATGATGGGTTTTGGGTGTGTTTATATGTTTAAATAGTGCTTGGGTTTTTTTATAATTTCAACCCCCATTTTGGGTGTTTTAGTGAAACCCCCAATAAACAATCTATATACACCGAATAATTATGCAATTTTAAAAAAATGTATTGTCTTATTATTGCATCGTATTGGCCCTGTATTGTGATTTTATCGTCTTCCTATGACTTTATTTTTTTAAAGTCAGTCTTGGAAAGTTTTTGTTGGATTTCAGAAAAATAAATGCTTTTGTTTCAAACAATAATTCAAGAACAAAAATTACAAAATGAGTTTGAAAACTCATTAGTAGTGTGTGCAACATGTCTTTTTGGGGAAAACTTTTACAATCCTTGAACTGTGCACTTAATTGATCATTAAAAGAACAAATAATATGAAAATTGATACAAGTAATAAAACTAATACCAAGTCCTTAATGGACTTCAGTATATTTAGCACCGTAGCATCATACGTATCATCTTGCTGCTCTGCTTGAGCGGATGTTACATCAACCCATTCGAATCCATGGCAACTGGTGGCTCCCTAATTATAGGCATCATATATGCAAAATAATTCTGTCAGAGTTAGACCTAGGTTTTTTTCACCCACATACATATTCTGGAAATGAAAACTTACATAGGAGGTTAGGCACTTCCAAAATGACTTCTCTCGATTTTTATCTGATTTTGAAACCCCAAGCACCATTGCAGCTCCACAATACTGACACCTCTTTGTTTGAGCGGGAGATGAAGACGAAGACATGTTGAATCTTCTCACTTGTACCTCTTCTCACTCAAATCTTCTCACTAAAACCTCTTCGGACTCATACCTTCTCACTTATAGTTCTCAGTCATACCCCTTCACTCATAACCCTAAACTTCTCACTCAGCTCTCTCTCATCTCTACCCAAATCGAATTATATACTTCTTTTGTGTGTGGGTGGGTTGGTCACGATCTGGACATCTGTACCGTCAAAATTATGGCACCTTTTACCCCAAAAACCAATATAATATTTCACTACCAAATATTAATCTGAAAATTGAGGGGACGCTGCTTTAAATATATTATTTTAATTATATTTCATTAAGGCAACTAGTTGGATAAGAATCCATCATCATTGGTTCCATTCTAATAACATTACTAGGGTTACTTTGGTGTGGAAAAATGTAAAAGTATCTGATGAGACGTGACTAGTCAGTAATCCATCACATTTGTATCAATGAATGTGCACTACTACAAAAAGTGAAAAAGACGACCAGAAAAACACGACGGTCTAAGTGAAAACCGTCGTTTTTTAAAAGACGACGGTTTTATAAAACCGCCGTGTAATAACACCTTAGACAACTAAAAAATGGAGATTCAAATGGCTGTTCCTAAAACACGACGTACTTAATTAAAAAACCAACGTCTAATTGAAGTAGGATTTTCAAGTGGTGAAATCATAGCCAACAAATAACGGCGGAAGTTATGAACCGACCGACGTAGAAAGTAAAGACGACGATTTCAAAAAAAGCCGCCGTTTTTACCAGAAATTAACACGACCAAGTTTTCGTATAAGGCGCCGTATAATTACAAATAAATCCACGGCGGTAAAATACAAAATATCGCCGTATTAAATTAATGTACAACTACAGCAAAGATAAATATAACGACGTCTTTCTCGTATTTCTAAGATGATATCTTTAAATCTCACCAAGTTGGGGTTTTCATTTAACGACGTATTATACAATTTAACGTCGTATTTATCCATTTTATACGTCATACATTATATTTAAACCGCCGTCTGAATAAGAATTTTTTTTAACAATGTATTTCTTGGATTTTGTTATCTTACGTCGGTAGATCTACTTAATGACAAGAATTAAAATAACCACAATGGTTTATATAGAAAACCGCCGACATAATCAGATTTTTCTGAGATCACAAGGGTTAGGAAATCTTACAAGATGGAACTCTGTTGCTCATCATAATCTTACCAGAAAGACAATACTTTAGAGGTTAATGATGTATGTGTATTTGTGTCTTTGAGATACACAAACGCACATACACATTAACATCCAAAAAATTGATTCTGAAATTTGACGACGGCAGCCTCAGATTTGCAATCAGAGAGACAATTTTTTGGAAGTGGATGATGTGTGTGCATTTGTGTATCTACACAAACGCACACACACATCAACATCCAAACAATTGCCTCCTAAAACTTCACGACGGCAGCCACAGATTTGCAATCAGAGAGACAATTTTTTGAAAATTGGTGATGTGTGTATGTTTGTGAATCAGATACACAAACATACACACAAACCAACATTCAAGCAATTGCCTCCCAAGAGATGAGGTGAGACAGAGAAAGGGGCAAGAAGAAGTTGAAACCCTAATCGAATACTAAAACTGAAAGCACCCGTGAAAAAAAACCCTATTTATAATTAAAAAACCAAATCCACGTCGGTTATATTACACATAACGAAGTTTAACAAAAATAATCCACGTCGGTTAACAATACATTACGTCATTTTAGTCTTACTTAAGACGACAAGAAAAGACGACGGTATAACAAAAAACAGTCGTTGTTTTTATATTCGTATTTGATTTAAATCAGTCACCCAGAAAAGAAACTTTACAAATTCTAGAACATTAATTTCCTCGGGAAAAAAAACTCTATTTATAAGGCACTGTTTTTGAAAAATAAACTGAAAGAAAAAGGGAAAAAATAATATTTATAATTATAAAAATAAAATCCACGTCGGTTATATTACACATAACGACGTTTGAAAAAGAATCCACGTCGCGAAAAAAATATTGCGTCGCTTTAGTTTAAAAAGACGACGGTATAACAACAAACAGTCATTGTTTTTATATTGGTATTTGATTTAAATCAGTCCCCCAGAAAAGAAACTTTACAAATTCTAGAACATTAATTTTCTTGGGAAAAAACTCTATTTATAAGGCACTGTTTTTGAAAAATAAACTGAAAGAACAAGGGAAAAAATTATATTTATAATTATAAAAATAAAATCCACGTCGGTTATATTACACATAACGACGTTTGAAAAACGAATCCACGTCGCAAAAAAAATATTGCATCGTTTTAGTTAAAAAGACGACGGTATAACAACAAACAGTCGTTTTTTATATTGGTATTTGATTTAAATCAGTCCTCCAGAAAAGAAACTTTACAAATTCTAGAACTTTAATTTCCTCGGGAAAAAAAACTCTATTTATAAGGCAATCGCTGTTTTTGAAAAATAAACTGAAAGAACAAGGGAAAAAAATTCTATTTATAATTATAAAAATACAATTCACGTCGGTTATATTACACATAAGAAGTTTTGAAAACGAATACACGTCGCGAAAAAAATTATTACGTCGTCTTAGTTTACAAAAAGACGTCGGTAGAACATAAAACCGTCGTTGTTTCAATTTCTTTAACCGTTCTCTTTCTGAAGCCATTTCTATTCTTTATCGCATTCTTGAAAACCCATCTTCTTCTTCAGAAGCTCTACGAATAACCCATCTTCTTCACTAATGCCGATAACCCATCTTCTTCTATCACAAACCTGACGAATCTTCTTAGCCAAGAAAATCGAGCGAGGTGACATCGATCTTGTGTTTCGAGAAGCTTAACTTTCCTTCGACAGGAGGTCGCTTGCATCTCTTTTGATGGAAAGCAAGGAGTATTCAGAAGCACTAAGTCTCCTATCAGGATTGACAAGCTTCCTCTTGTGGACATAGATTTGTTGGAGAGTGAGAGACATCCAAATTATTGTCTTCAAGATGTGAGAGAGAGTGTCTTTGAGAGAGGAAGAACTTGGAAACCTAAATGAAAACTGAAACTGAAAGAAAGTGACAAATTTATACAATAAATTTTTAAAACCAACGGCGGTCCTTACATAAACCGCCGTTTATTTACAAAATTCCACGTCGGTATATTACAACAAAACGACGTATATTATAAAAATAAACGTCGGTAAATTACAAAAAACCGTCATGTAAATAATTCTACCATGACGCGAGATATTGATTTATCGACTTTTATTTAGGAGTTTACTACGGCGGTACCTACAACACTACTGTCGTATTTATTTACCACGTCCTAAGTTCAAATTATCGTCGTAGTTTGTCTATTAATACGTCGTCGTTCTATGTAAACCGCCGTCTTATTACTAAGAAACGGTTTGTATACATATACAACTTTTCGTCTACGACTTACACATGCTGTGTTTCCAAACCCGAGAAAAATTTCAATCTCGAGAAAACTTTTCATCTTTTTTCCTTGTTAGAGCACTGTTAGAGTATCTCATCGTCTTCCTCTCGTCTTTGTCGTCATTTCTGAACTTAAACACCAAACTCCGCGAGAAAGCTTTCATTGCACGCAAAAGGTAAGCTTTCATTTCTCACTATTTTTGTTGCTATTTTGCATGCTCATACGGTTTTTGTTTTCAAAATCTTTTTACCTTTTTTCTGGCGAAAATCATTTTTATTCTTTCCAAGTTTGATAAAATAAACAGACAGAGAAGAGGAAAGTTTCCAACTTTGAACACAACTAATTCAACTAAATAAGACGACGGTAGCTTCTTATTTACGTGGTTAAATATGTAGACCACGACGGTTTGTCAGTCGTCCTAGCGTCGTCTTAAAATTGATCTAAGTTGTTTTTAAAATGACGGTCAATTTTTTATTTGCTTGTTTAATTGCAGGTTTGATTTCTCTGAACCATGGTTTTCGTTTTTTCTAATTTGATAAAATACAAAGACAAAGAAAATAGGGTTTGGTATCTTATATAGACGACGGTATCTTATTATTGACGCCGTGTGAATGTTCATACCACGACGTTATACTAAGATACCGTCGTCTATAAAAGATGCCATTCTTTTTCTTTGTATTTTATCAAATTAGGAAAAACAAAAACCATGTTTCAGAAAAATTAAACCTGCAATCAAACATTCACAGAGAAAGAAAAATGTTTTTGGTTTCTTATAAATACGACGGTAGCTTATTATTTACGTCGTGTGAATATCCATAAAACGACGTTATATTAATATTTACGTCGTGTGAATTTGAATATCACGACGTCATGTAAATATCACCGTAATAAGTTCTTATTACGTCTTCTTTAATATTGTTTCGTCGTTGTTTGAATACTCTCGTTTTAAACATTTATTACGTCTGATGTTATGTTATTATGTCGTGTAAAATCTTATCATACGTCGTATTTTATAAATAACCGTCATTTGTGTTCTAATTTTTTTCCTGAAATATTTTCACTTGCAGTGTTTGTTTTTTCTGTAACCATGGTTTCTCAAGACCAAAGTAAGGACTCTGGCTCCAAAAAAAATGGAGGTAAGGAGCTTGGAATGGTAACTCCTCAAGACAAGCCCTTGAAGAAGATGAAGTTTGTTTCATCTGCTGAGACAGAACCAACCAGCACGACAACAATTTCTGAGGATTCAAAGTTAGGTCGAGGTATGAGCACAATGCCTCGTGTTGTGAAGAGAAAATTGCAGAAAATCAAGCCAGTTGTTGAGTACAATAAAAGGGGGAAAGGATGTGGCCCTGCACATACTGAGATGCAGTCCTACATTGGTGTGTTGGCACGCTCCAGAGTCCCACTTGTGGACAAGAAATGGGCTGAAATCCCCAAGGATATAAAGTAGCAGATTTGGGAAGCCGTTGACATGGCTTTTGTGGTAGGTCAAGGGGGCAAGACCTCGGTGTTATCTTCTGCTGCCAAGAAATGGAAGGATTTCAAGTCTACACTGACGAGGCATTATATCCTTCCATACATCAAGGAGAGGGAGAAATTAAGCCAACCAAGTATATAAATTCATAGAGAAAGCGAGAATGGGATGCCTTTGTAGCTTCAAGGTTATCCAAAGAATTTGAATCTGTGCATTCTCAACATTCACAGATTAGGGAGAAACTTGAGTACAATCATCGATTGTCTCGAAAAGGATATGCTGGTTTAGAGGATCAATTGGAGGAAACCATGCCTGGGGTAGAAATTGATCGATCTACCTTATGGAAGAAAGCTAGACAGGTCAAACATCCCGGATCCAAAGGTGGCAGAGAAAGCAAAATTAATTGTAAACCTACACACTCTGCTTTAAATTTTTATTAAACTGTGTATAATTCTTATTACGTCTTATGTTATATTTTTCCGCCGTGTGAATGATTTTACTACGCGAAATGTTTTAAAAAACGCGTGAAAGATCTAAATCTGGAATCACAACTCGTTTTCTGTAATTATAGCATAAGACGTCGGTGGTTAATTTTTTCGTCGTGTGATTGATATTACTACGCCGAAATGTTTTCAAAAACGCTGTGAAAGATCTAAATCTGGAATCACAACTCTGTTTTCTGTAATTATAGCATAAGACGTCGGTGGTTTATTTATTTCGTCGTTTGAAACAACTAACCACGTCCGTTATTTAAGTAAGGTCGTTATAAATGTATTATAACGTTGATTTCTATGTTGTTGCGTCGTGTGAAATTATATAATGCGTCATTTGTTTATAAATAACCGTCGTGTGTTTTCTTGTGCTGACTTGTTTTATATGTCTTTGTTTTAGGATGAATTGCAAAAACAAGTGGCTGAAGGCAGTCTTAGTGTAACTGGCAGTAATGATGTGTTGACCTTGGCTTTGGGTCCCTAGCATCCAGGGAGAGTAAGAGGGGTAGGTGCTGGGATTTCCCCTAGGCAATTCTTCAATTTACCTAGATAACAGAGGGTAAAGTTTGCCGATCAATTGAAGGAAAGTATAAGAATTGTCCTTCAAGAAGAGACTAAGAAGATGGAAGCTAGATCAAGGGAAGAGGCTTTAAGGATGGAGGCTAGAACCAAACAATTGGTAGAGGCTGAGAGGGAACATATACTAAGTCAGCTTTCCCAACTCATCCCCAATTTTGATCCAAGCATGCTTAAACCGAAAACTAGCCCCTGTCAAAACCAAGGTCTAGAGCAAAGTCCCAAAAATCCAATGTCTGATAAAGCAAGCTGTTCTGGGGCTGATGTGAGATCCCTACATTTAGAGGATGATACTGCCAAAAATGGGGAACATCAGGAAGAAACGGTAACATATCTGAACTTTGAATTCTCTGTTTTTTTAAAACATTAGACGTCGTTATTATGAAGAAACCCGTCGTTTTAAAATCATACCACGACGATTTTATAAATAAACTGTCGTTTTTATTTAAATACCACGTCGTAATTAGTTTACTTGTTTTACACACCATTAGACGTCGTACTTTGTGGTTTTTAGACGACGGTTTTAGTCCTTACCGACGTAATAGACAATTACCACGACGTTTATTATTTACCATCGTTTAATAATTTTAAGACGTCCATAATTCTTACATACCGTCTTATGTTATGCCTTACCACGACGTTTTGATTTAATTTTTTTACTTTCTGTACAATCTGTCTTATATATATATATATTTCTTTATTACTTAAAACAGAAATCTGGGGCTTTAGAAAATCAAGATGAAGAGAAGAAAGAAGAAAAAAAAGATGAAGAGAAGAAGGGAGAAGAAAAAGATGAAGGGAAGAAGGAAGAAAAAAAGAGAGAAAAAAGATGAAGGCAAAAAGGAAGACAAAAATGATGAAGAGAAGAAAGAAGAAAAACAAGATGAAGAAAAGCATGACGAAGAGGTATATTCTCATAACTTTCCCTTTTTTATTTGTTTTTCACATTTCAGACGTTGATATTTTTCTTTAAACCATCGTTTGTTTTCAAATTAGACGTCGGAATTTATTTCCTATGACGTAATAAATTATTTAAAACGACGGTTTTTTATTACCGTCGTTTAAATTATTATCAGACGACGTTTTTTAATTTAAACCGTCGTTTTTATTGAATTACCACGTCATTTTATTTTGCTTTATTTCTTTAAACAGGGTAATGAAGTAGTTGATTATTCAAATGTGGAGGTGCCATCTTCCTTACAGTCCTTTTGTCGTTATGTGGAAACGACACTAAAGCCTCAGGAGAAGATCATGACCTTCACAATTGAGAAGGAGGTGTTTGGTGCAGAGCGCAGTACCTTTGTCTTGCATGAAGATATTACACAGTTTGCAGGCATGGAAGAAATTAGGGCTACTGTGGTTGCAGTATATATGAGGTTTGTCCTTATCAAATATCAAACATTATAGCATAAGACGTCGGTGGTTTAATTATTGCGTCGTTTTAAACCACTAACCATGTCGTTCTTTTTTTACCGTCGTGATAAATTAGTTATAACGTCTGTTTCTATTTCAGTTCGTCGTGTGAAATTGTATAATACGTCGTTTGTTTATAAATAACCGTCGTTTGTTTTATATATTCAGGGGCTTATATGATCGTTTGAGAGAAGCAAATATGTGCAGCATGGTTGGCTTTATCGACCTTACTCAAGTTAGTGCCAACGCTGGGTCACTAATCGGCGGATCACGAATTGTAGCCGAGACTTCAGAAAACAGATGGTGAACAAATTTTCATGATGCCTTACAATCCAGGGTTAGTCTCCTTAAAAGGATTTTGTTTGTATGATTTTCACTAACTGATCACTTATAAAACTGTTTAACTAATTTTGTGTCGTTTGAAACATCTAACCACGTCGGTTATTTATTTATTGAGTCGTTTGAAACAACTAACCACGTCGGTAGTTAATTACCGTCGTGATAAATTTATAATGACGTCGATGATTACGTTATTACGTCGTGTGAAACTATATAATACGTCGGTTTTTATAAATAACCGTCGTTTATTTTCTTGTGCTGACTTTTTATATTAACCGTCGTTTTTTATTTTAATTTTGTGCAGCCGTCATTGGGTCTTGCTGATTGTGAGAGCAAAGAGGGAAACCGTCTATTTTCTGGATACTCTGCCTGGAAATCGTGTGGTTGATGAGGAGGGCAAAAACATCGTGAATAGTGCTTTAAAAATTTATAATTCCCACATAGGCAGACCCGGCCGTAAAGCACCAATTTGAAAAACTCGCCACACACCAAAGCAACCCAGCAGTGTCGAATGCGGGTATTATGTGATGCGCTTCATGAGGGACATCATCATGGATCCTTCATTGGAGTTTGAGAAGAAGGTAAGAAGAAAAGTTTCAGAAACATTTTATGTGGTTTTTTGTATTATCAACGACGGTCCTTTAAAATTACCGTCGTTGAATCGATAGACTACGTCGGTTATGAAAAAAAGCGTCGTCTGTGACTGAATTTCTTTTTATTTTTAAAGCTTAATACTCATTGTTTATGGATTGCAGTTTGCCAAGGGAAAAGATCAAGCGCCATACCCCCAAGCAGCCATTGATGAAGTCAGGAAAGAATGAGCAGAGTTTGTTTGCCTTCATATGGAATAGAGGATTTTTGGAACACATGATATTTTTATATGTACTAATTTTGTCTATAATATATAATGTACAAATTTTGTCTATAATATACATCCTTTTTTCCCTGAAAATTTGTTGAGGTTTTCATAATATAAAAGAAAAATCAACTTGTGTAACCGACGTGTAATAACTTTCCAACGACATAATTATGTAAAAAACCGACGTAAAATGATATTTAGACGTGTTATACCGTTTGTAAGTACATGGGACGTCGTTTTAGTGAAAATTTCGCCATGGTTTCGCTTTTAAACGACGTCCTTTGAACAAGTAAGTCGTTTATTATATAATTTAGAGTTTAGGGTTTAGGTTAATACTTTTTAACGACGGTGATTCAGTCGTGGAATATGTATTTTACGTTGGATAGTGAAACACCCGCCGTGGTTTGTTGTTGATATAAGAATATTTTATTATTTTTAATTCAAAATTTTAAAAATAAATTTAAAATAAATCCAAAAAATTCAACTTCAACTCCTATGAAGTCATTGATATATTTTCTTTCCCCTAAACCCCAAAAAAATGCAGTTTGAGTAATAAAAGTTTAAAATGACCAACCAAAATAAAATAGTTTTGATGAGTCATAACATCACTTATATAGTTTGATGGTTTAGGGTTTAGGGTTTGGGGTTTAGGGTTGTTATTTATTAGGGTTTAGGGTTAAAGCATAATTTTTGGGGTTTAGGGTTTATGTTTGTTATATATTAGGTTGTAAAACCATAAATAATTTTATAAAATTAAATTTTACAAATATATAATTTATGGTTTTAAAGTTTAGGGTATTACTTTTAACGACGGTGATTGAGTTGTGGAATATTGAGTTTACGTCTAGTGAAAAATCCGACATGGTTTCTCTTTTAAACGACGTTTTTTTACACGTGAGTCGTTTATTATCGTTTACAACATCGTTAGTTACTTAACCTCGCCGTGGTTTGTTGTTGATATAAGAATATTTTATTATTTTTAATTCAAAATTTTAAAAATAAATTTAAAATAAATCCAAAAAATTCAACATCAACTCCTATGAAGTCATTGATATATTTTCTTTCCCCTAAACCCCAAAAAAATGCAGTTTGAGTAATAAAAGTTTAAAATGACCAACCAAAATAAAATAGTTTTGATGAGTCATAACATCACTTATATAGTTTGATGGTTTAGGGTTTAGGATTTGGGATTTAGGGTTGTTATTTATTAGGGTTTAGGGTTAAAGTATAATTTTTGGGGTTTAGGGTTTATGTTTTATATATATTAGGCTGTAAAACCATAAATAATTTTATAAAATTAGATTTTACAAATATATAATTTATGGTTTTAAAGTTTAGGGTATTACTTTTAACGACGGTGATTGAGTCGTGGAATATTGAGTTTACGTCGATAGTGAAAAATCCGACATGGTTTCTCTTTTAAATGACGTTTTTTTACACGTGAGTCGTTTATTATCGTTTACAACGTCATTAGTTACTTAACCCCGCCGTGGTTTGTTGTTGATATAAGAATATTTTATTATTTTTAATTCAAAATTTTAAAAATAAATTTAAAATAAATCCAAAAAATTCAACTTCAACTCCTATGAAGTCATTGATATATTTTCTTTCCCCTAAACCCCAAAAAAATGCAGTTTGAGTAATAAAAGTTTAAAATGACCAACCAAAATAAAATAGTTTTGATGAGTCATAACATCACTTATATAGTTTGATGGTTTAGGGTTTAGGGTTTGGGGTTTAGGGTTGTTATTTATTAGGGTTTGGGGTTAAAGTATAATTTTTGGGGTTTAGGGTTTATGTTTGTTATATATTAGGCTGTAAAACCATAAACAATTTTATAAAATTAAATTTTACAAATATATAATTTATGGTTTTAAAGTTTAGGGTATTACTTTTAACGACGGTGATTGAGTCGTGGAATATTGACTTTACGTCGTATGGTGAAAAATCCACCATGGTTTCTCTTTTGAACGACGTTCTGTTTACACGTGTGTCGTTTATTGTTTTACCACGACGTCCTTAATGTAATAAGCGTCATGTTTAATGTGAAATTTTAACGACGTTTGTTTTTTCGGTCGATGTTTTAAAGAGCACGCTTTCTTAAAATATTCGCGGGACCTAAAATTTTCAGATTTGGCTCTTAGTTTTATACTTCTAACCCTGAACCCTAAAATTTTCAGATTTCGCGCAACATAACATTTCGCTCTCTCACTTCATCTCTAACTCAAAGTTGGGCCCTCCAGGCTGTGTCAAATCCAATTTGGTCATAATCTATGAGCTCTGCCAACCTGTAAGTACAAACCCTCTCTTCCCCTTGTAAATTCATTGAATGATATTACGTTGTTTTGTTAAGGGGTTTTATGTATATGTTTTGCGATCTGTTAATAATGTTGTTGGAGGTATGGGTTCATGAATTTTCTGTTTAATGTTTTCTTGATCACTCTCTGTTATGTTGAATAGGGAATGGATTTCATTTTGTCGGATCTTCTAATCACTCTCTGTTATGTTGAATTGGGAATGGATTTATTCTTTTCATGCTTAGTATATGTTGGTTTCATGTATATGTTGGTTTCATACTTGGTTTCATGTATATGTTGTGTTCTTAATAGGGTTTTGAGATCTTGAAAATAAACTGGATATCGACGCGTTTTCAGGCATACGACGACGGTTTTTACTTTAAACCGTCGTTGTTATTACTTATACACGATGGTGTTATTTAACTACCGTCGTGGCTATAATTAGACGACGTTTTTTGAAAATCCGTCGTCTATATATGTCAAATACGTCTGCTATAGTGATGGTCATTGATTGTCTTTTCACTTTATTATATATAATAGGGTATAGTGTCGAAGATGGATAAGTCATGGATGCACTCGGATAGAAGATCGAAGGCATATGAGTTAGGGGTGGAAGCATTTTTGAACTTTTCTATAGAAAATCTTCTAACTACAACACATATCCGTTGTCCATGTGTTAAATGTGTTAATTTGAAATTGTTTGGGATTGGAATTATAAGGGATCACTTATACTTTAATGGAGTTGACCAAAGCTATAAGAATTTGACATTTCACGGAGAACCTTGGGAAGCAACTACTAATGCTAGTAGAATTGAAGAAGATGATGACCATAGTAGGTACAGTTTTGTGTCCGAAGAAATAGAGATGGATGATAATGATTTTGGTGATTTTGGATCTGATCCTTATGAGTTTGCCAATGTGATTGGGGATAGAGATCAACCATTGTACCCTGGTTGTAGAAAGTACACGAAGTTATCGGCATTAGTGAAGTTGTATAATTTGAAGGCAAAACATGGGATGAGTGATGTCTGTTTTACAGAATTATTGATACTTCAAGGCGATTTGCTTTCAGAAGGAAATACAATACCGGCCTCTATGTATGAGGCAAAAAAGACTTTGTGTGCATTGGGGCTGAGTTATGAGAAAATGCACGCATGCCCCAATGATTGCATCTTGTATAGGAAGGAGTATGAGGATTTAACTCATTGTCCTACTTGTGGTATCTCAAGGTGGAAGGAAGGCAAAGATTCAATCTTGAAAGAGGGTGTGCTGAAGGTGGTGTGGTATTTTCCTCCAATTCCAAGGTTTAAAAGGATGTTTCGATCACATGAGACCGCTAAGAGTTTGACTTGGCATGCTGCTAGAAAATCAATTGACGGTTATATGTCTCATCCGCGAATTCCCTCTTGGAAACTTCTTGATGATAAATGGCCCGAGTTTGGTAATGAGCCGAGAAACTTGAGATTGGCTCTTTCATCTGATGGATTCAATCCCCACAGTTCTCTAAGTAGCAGATATAGTTGCTGGCCGTTATCTTAGTTACATATAATCTCCCTCCATGGCTGTGCATGAAACGAAAGTTCATGATGTTGACCTTATTGATTTCCGGTCCTAAACAGCCCGGAAATGATATAGATGTCTACTTGGAGCCTTTGATTGATGATTTAACATCTTTGTGGGATGGGATTGGAGGAGTGTATGATGCACATAATGGAGAATACTTTACACTTAGAGCTGCATTAATGTGGACAATTAATGATTTCCCCGCCTATGGAAACTTATCTGGTTGTGTTGTTAAATGATATAAAGCTTGTCCAATATGCGGCGATGATACACCTAGTCACAGGTTGAAAAATGGCCATAAAATTTGTTACATTGGGCATAGAAAATGGTTACCAATCAATCATCCATATAGGAGGCAACGTGCAGCTTTTAATAGGAAACCTGAATATGGCACGCCTCCCTGAGCCATTAACCGGAGAAGAAGTGCTGCATATGGTTGAAGATGGTGACAGAGTTTGTTGGAAGAAGAAATCAATATTCTTTGATCTCGAGTATTGGAAATACCTTCCTGTGAGGCATGTCCTAGATGTTATGCACATTGAGAAGAATGTTTGCGATAGTATCATTGGTACATTGCTGGAGATCCCTGGAAAAAATAAAGATGGGATTGCTGCTCGATTAGATTTATTGAATATGGGGTCAAAACTGATTTGCAACCCGAGTATGGAGAAAGACGTACTCGTTTGCCTCCCGGGCCTTGCAATTTGTCAAAAGCAGAGAAGAGAGAGGTTTGCAATTCTTTCTATGGTATGAAGGTCCCTGAAGGTTATTCTTCAAATATAAAAAATCTTGTATCTTTACAAGATTCAAGACTTCTTGGCCTTAAATCACATGATTGTCATACCTTAATGCAACAATTGCTCCCTGTGGCAATTCATTCTGTTTTGGAGAAGCCTACAAGGTATGCAATAACTCGTTTGTGCTTCTTCTTCAATGCTATATGTGCAAAGACTGTTGATGTTTCCATGCTAGATAAGTTGGAAGAATATGTAGTAGTTACTTTGTGTTTGCTTGAGAAGTACTTTCCCCCTTTATTCTTTGATATCATGGTTCATCTAGTAGTACATCTTGTCAGAGAAGTTCGTCTATGTGGGCCAGTATATTTTAGATGGATGTATCTGTTTGAAAGATATATGAAAGTGCTAAAGGGGATGTTCAGAATCGTACTCGTCCCGAATGTTGCATTGCTGAGCGGTATATAGTGAAGAAGCTGTAGAGTTTTGTACCGAGCATTTATCTGATGTTAGTACAGTTGGAGTGCCTTCAAGCCAAACGATGGGAGTTTCAAAGCCATTATCAGGTCGCACAGTGAGCGTAGTTGATCGGGACCTGTTGAACCAAGCATATCTATATGTCTTGGAGAATACGGAGGAAGTCCTACCTTATATCGAGTACATATGAGTTATTCTTTAAGTTTCCATTTTAAATTATTTCTTATGTTTATCTTATATGTTTGGGACCGAAATACTTGAATTTTGTGTGTCATGTATGCAACATATGATCCACATTAAGACCGCTTATCCAAAATTTAGAAAGAGAACAAAGTGGCTGCAGGATAAGCACAATAGCACTTTCATTCAATGGCTACGCTTCAAGGTATATGTTATTGCATAACATATTGGACTTTTAATTTTCTTCTTTCTATGTTAGATTGAATTAAGTTATGATTAATTTGAAGGTTCAAAGTGAACTTAATGAGGAAGACAATCATGGTGTATCAGAAAATTTAAGGTGGCTAGCAGCTGGTCCAAACATGGTAGTGCCATTATATAGGAGCTATCTCATTAAAGGTATTAAATTTAACATCAAGGCACAAGATGATGTGCGGACAACTCAAAATAGTGGAGTTTATTTACTTGCACATACTATGCAAGTTGCTAGTGCCAAGGATAAAAACCCAATTCTCTCAAATATGGGTTTCTATGGTGTCATTCAAGAAATTTGGGACCTTGACTACCAAAAGTTTACAATCCCAGTCTTTAGGTGTGATTGGATTGATAATACTTCTGGTCTTGTAGTGGACGAACTTAGATTTACCCTTGTAGATTTGAGTAAAATTGGACATAGGAATGACCAATTTGTTTTGGCTTCTCAAGTCAAACAAGTATTTTTTGTTGACGACCCGATGCATCGTGGTTGGTCGGTAGTGTTATCAATGCCTAATAGAGAATATAATGATGTTATTGGTGATGATGTCTTAGGTGATGTGAGAATTGAGTGTGAGCCATTTACTAGAGGGATGCCAAATGTTGACACATTTAATGAAGTGGTGGTTGAGTTAGGGAGTCAAAATATTCGAGATGGGTGTGAAGATATATGGGTTGAATGATGTTTTATGTAATTGGCAGTGTATGACATTAATTTTGTAATATATTGTAATGTGATTTTGGCCACAAAACAATCAGTACAAAAATTACTGGTTGTAGATTACAAACACGACGGTTTTGATAAAAATGGGAAAAACAAACGTTTGTTCTAATAAATAACGATGTTTTGGAGCATTCAACGACCGCAATATATTTACCGACGTCTTAAAGCAACATAAAGCAACATAACAATGAAGAACCACGACGCTATTGTGAAACAGTTATTCAGGATAACACGTCGGACAAGCATAAAGAACCGCCATGTAATTCAAAATAACACAACTCCAATCCCATAATACCGACGTCTAAAAGACGATAATTTTAACCTGAACGTTACAAAAGACGACGTCGTCATGAATTTACCACGTCGTATGTTCTTTCATAAACGAAGTGGAAAAGGATGAATTCACGACGGTATTTGAAGTCCATTAAATTTGTCGACGTTAAGATATATGAATTAAACGACGTTAATTTTTTTAATGAAGACGTATAAATTATTAAACACGACGGTCTTTTTATGGTAACGACGTTGTATATAGACGACAACGTCGTCCTTATAAATTACAGTGTCGTAATTAATGACCCCATCATTTTTTCCACGTCGTTTATTTTCAAAATATGACGTATAAATTCTGTAATACAGCTCTCATTTATTTGGAACCGACGTTGTTTACTCATTTCAACGTCGTCTCTGTAAATACATGTGTCGTAAGTAATGACCCTGACATCTATTTCCACGTCAGAATTCCTAGAAAAATCGAAGTGGAAAATTTATTTTACGACGGTATTTGAAGTTCATTAAATTTGTCGACGTTAAGATATATGAATTAGACGACGTCAGTTTTATTAATGAAGACGTATAAATTATTAAAGACGACGATATTTTTCATGGTACCGACGTTGTATATAGACGACAACGTCGTCCTTATATATTATTGTGTCGTAATTAATGACCCCATCATTTTTTCCACGTCGTTTATTTTCAAAATATGACGTATAAATTCTGTAATACGACTCCCATTTATTTGGAACCAACGTTGTTTATTCATTTCAACGTCGTCTCTGTAAATACATGTGTCGTAAGTAATGACCCTGACATCTATTTCCACGTCATAATTCATAGAAAAATCGAAGTGGAAAATTTATTTTACGACGGTTGTTGGAAATGTTGTGACGTAGTAGGTGTCAATAACGTCGTCTATTATGATTGTAAAGACGTCATATTTATATTTGTCACGGCCTTGTTCTGTTAATATATGTCATATGTTTCCTTTTTAACGACGTTTTTTTGTTGGAGTTGGTCGTCTATTCTCATCCTCGATTGTTTTTTTATGTCTTTTTGCAGCACAAAGACGTCGGTTTTTATTTTTTGATGACGTTTTTTGTTTTAACAATGACGGTTATTCACCGTCGTGGTTTTGTTATGAAAAGATGTCGGTGGATTCCACGACCATTTGAAAACAGAATACACGACGGTGAATTCCCGTCTTGCTTTTCCTTTTTTGTAGTAGTGGTGATGGCGGGAAAATCCTAAAAATGGCTATGCAAATAGGTTATTAATTGACTTTTTGACTGTTTGACTCTCTTTGCATTTCGATGACGTTTTCCCTTCACTTATCTTGAGTTTTAAGGTGTTGGGTTCAATTTCTTTGAAAATGGTCAACTTGGAAAAACCTAAAGTGGAAACACCTTTTCAAAACACTACAAACAGAGGCTAAAACAAAACCAAAACCCCATATATTCTCATTTCTCCCCTCTTCCATTCCTCAAATCGTTCCATTCCAAAAATATTTCAATGAATTCAAAACATTTCACTACACTCAGAGGAAAGAGAAGGAAGCATATCCATTTGGATATGCCCCAAGCCTTCATCCCAGAGTTAGCTTGGTTTAAAGTGATGTTATACGTGGCAACCCAATCATCAGAAGATCTCTTCCATATGGCATCTGTGTGCCCATTATTCCATACGTTGGCAAACACTCCACAACTGTGGAACACCATTTCAATGGCCATCCTAGTTGGTACCATGGCAATCCTGCGATCCAGCTTTTCTTGCAACAATGCAGGGCTTACGAGAACCCTGAGTTGTTATTTAGAGAAGCGTTTGAAGTATTTTTCATGCAGGGTAACGTGGAAGTGTTGTATGGGATGCGCATTGCAGCCACGGCAGGCAATATGGAAGCTACATATCTAGTTGGACCACTTGACATGTCCGGATTTGGTCAGTCAAAAGAGGATGCCTATGAAAGGAACCAGGGATGCTTTGAGACGAAGATTAAACCGAGTTTTCTCTGTTGCAAGACATATCGTAGATATGTTTTACTATGGGAAGATTAAGTTCAATCACTGCAGCGCTTGTAACAACAATGAATGGTGTTTTGTTATTCAAGGCTGGCCTATCAAGCAAAGATAAATCCTGCCTTCTGGACTTGTTGCAATCGATGCAAATGGCACCTTGAGAGTGTTTTTTGGTTCAAGGTGATGCTTGTGTATGTTGTGCCAGGGAATCCATACCCTTATAATTAGTTGTAGTATGTTTTTACGATTTTTATGCATTGTGGACTTGCTTCTCTTCAATTCTAGGTTGGCTGGCTACGTTGTACAAATGTTGTTTAAATGTTGGGTTTTAATCTATTTTGTTTAGTGTTTGTCTTGTCATAAACCGTTTTATATATAAATGTATAATAGATATATTATATAGTGGAATGATTACTGACATCATAGACGCGTACGAATGACATTTTACTGACACAGACATTTTGCACAACTGCAATCTTAATATTTGGTAAACGAAAAGGCATGCATGGAGTGGGTAGGTGTCTTTTCATCGGTGCTTCGGAATGACATTTTCCCACTTATCACATCCCAAACGATTTGGTTACATGTTTCTTAAGCAAAACTTGAACAGTGAATGACTTTGAATAATTTTTTCCTAATGTTGTAGAAAAAACATCCCTTTTAACCCTAAAAAGAAATAAATAAATAACAAATTGAAGAAGAGAGAAACTGATTAGTACCAGAAATGGTCTATTCGCACGCAAAATAAAAATAAAAATAAAATTTCTGAGTAAATATAATTAACAAATGTACAGGCTAAAAAGTAACATAATAATAATAATTTAGGGTAAATAATAATAAAATACTAATGTAGTGTAACCATGAAATAGGGAATTCAGTAGGAAGATGAAGTCTCAATGAGTTCGTAGCAATTTTCGGAACGTTATTGTGATTTTTGTGTATTTAGTTATGAATTTTCTAAGAAAATGTAATAAAATAATAATTTATGGTAAAAGGCAAGGATGTGGCCATGTTAACTGACGTACACTTGTGCAAGTGGTGAAAGGTGATAGGCTGAGATCACGTCAGGTGTCTGCTTGCAATTATTTTGGTTTTTTTTAGTACAAAAATCTTTGAAAAAAGGTAATAAATAGTAGAAAAATCCTAAAAATGCCTCGAAAATTACTCCGACCTTCTTGTGACGTTATGAAACTAGGGGAACCTATAAATCATCCGTTTCGCAATGAAAAATCCGAATTGTTTTAGATAACTCATTTCCTCTTAACCCTAAGTATATATATTTGTTAACTTTAACTTCAATAACCTACTTCAACAAGCATCTCCCGTTAATGTTTCGAATTATTTTGTAAAATGCGTAACCATGAATGAAGCAAGGGAGATGGAGTCTCAATGAGTTCGTAGCAATTTTCGGATCATTTTTCTAATTTTTGTGTATTTAGTTATGAATTTTCTAAGAAAAAGTAATAAAATAATAATTTATGGTAAAAGGCAAGGATGTGGCCATGTGGTGACGGGCTGAGATCATGCTAGGTGTCCTCTTGCAATCATTTTGGCTTTTTTAGTACAAAAATCTTTGAAAAAAGGTAATAAATAGTAGGAAAATCCTAAAACTACCCCGAAAATTACTCCGGCCTCCTTGTGACGTTATAAAACTAGGGGAACCTATAAATCATCCGTTTTAGCAATGAAAAATTCCAAATTGTTTTAGATAACTCACTTTCCTCTTAACTCTAAGTATATATATTTGTTAACTTTAACTTCAATAACCTACTTCAACAAGCATCTCCCGTTAATGTTCGGAATTATTTTTTAAAATGAGTAATCATGAATCGGGGAATTCAGCAAGGGAGATGGAGTCTCAATGAGTTCGTAGCAATTTTCGGATCATTTTTCTAATTTTTGTGTATTTAGTTATGAATTTTCTAAGAAAAAGTAATAAAATAATAATTTATGGTAAAAGGCAAGGATGTGGCCATGTTGACTGACGTACACTTGTGCAAGTGGTGAAATGTGACGGGTTGAGATCACGCCAGGGTCCTCTTGCAATTATTTTGGCTTTTTTAGTGCCAAAATCTTTGAAAGAAGGTAATAAATAGTAGGAAAATCCTAAAAATACACCGAAAATTACTCCGGCCTCCTTGTGATGTTGTAAAACTAGGGAAACCTATAAATCATCCGTTTTGCAATGAAAAAATCCAAATTGTTTTACATAACTCACTTTCCTCTTAACCCTAAGTATATATGTTTGTTCACTTTAACAAGTATATTTTCTTAATATTCGTTGTATAATTTGTAATAATACAAGAATTAGTTTCCTTTCATATATAAGGATGTAAAATTATCTGTTTTGTTATAATAATGTACATATATAATAATTGCACACTGCTTTGAAGCCATCATTGCAACTGCGCCTAGAGCTTTGAACACGTCAGAGGTATTCAATAAGTTGTCCATATGACGCCGCATTGGGAATTAGTAATATATTTCTATCATGTCCAATCACATAAAATAATGCCATACTTTTTTTGAAAAACCTCACACCAGTCAAGCAATTTTAAAATATTAGTGAATATTTGTCCTAGTCTATATGAGTGATTATATATTCACTTTGCATTTTTTTCACAGTATATGTTAATTTTGAGGGATTCCACAAACATATAATATAAAGACATAAAGCAATAGTAGGAGATGAACCAGTACAAAAAATAATATATAACTGGTACAAAATAGTGTCATAACCTTGTCACAAACGCACTCACAAATGCTTTTCCATAAACCTTGCCCTAACATATAATAAATAAAGCAACATTGCATATGATGCAACCATGTCCAAATCTGATACGTGATAAATAAAAAAGGACATGGCAGCAACATATGACTGAAGTAGATGGGCACTTTGCATCTCGTGTTATCGTAATTAAAGACATCAAAATATTAAGGTTGAAATCTTCCATAGTAGTAAGCATCAAAATAGGTTTGAAGCAAAGTTTAACGAAAATTCCAATTCCACTGATTTGCCTCTCCTCAAACACGAGAACCAAAATGGTTACTTCCCTTGCTGAGTATATTTGTTAACGTCGGAAACAGTAATAGATGACCAATCAAACCCGAGTACGACGAGTTTTCCATAGGACCGGAAGTAGTCGAATCTAGCTTGCATCACACGCTTCTTTGACTCCACTGTATTAGATGAGTTCTTGTATTTTTGAACAGCTACACTCTGAAGTCGTTTGTGTCTACGCTTCATGCGCTACAACTTCGCCCTATCCAGATTGGCCTGCCTTTTGTCATCTTCAATTTGGCCTTCAACGAATTCCAAACGTGCCCTTGCCTTTTGGATTTCATCACCAAGTTGAAGATGCCTCTCCTTCCAGAAAGCAAGAACTCTTTCAGGCTCAAAACTTCCAACAAAATGGTCATTCTGCCTAGGAATGTGACACTGCTTGTTTGGTGACTCACTTGCGTTTCAAAGGCAGTCTTTGTTTGGAGGGGTATTTATTATGCTCACATCAAACTAGGTTAGTAAATCCATTCTATGGGGGGAGAGAGTTTCAGTATATGGAGACAGATTCGGTGGAGGAGTGAGTTTTTTGTGGAGGGAGAGTTTCTATGAAGGGGTGATAGTAATACCAATAAAAGGGCTCTCGCCAAAAAATATTTGGTTGACAATGTATAAATTAATTTTTGGTTTGATACAATCTAAGTTTAATCCTAACTAGTTAGGTTAGTTTGGTTGGGTTCACTAACTAGATGTCACTTCCATTGAGTTTCTTTCAACCACTAACAGTGGTGTAAGAAGAGTGTGAGGTTGACATGCTAGAAAAGCAAAACCTGACACCTCTTCTTTAAAAATTGAAATAAAGTACATATGTTGAGTACACTCAAGCTTTGGTATGTTGGTCTATAAAGCTATGTCCCTTTTCTCAAACGAAATTGCATATGCAATTAGGATTATTCAAGCATGTCAACCTCTTTAGGCGCCAACAACACAGTCGAAGATAACAAATTGGAGTCGTAGGTTCCATTTCCACGTTGTACTCGCCGACCCCTTCCATTTTCAACATCATTTGGGAGTGAGGGGGACTCCGGTGATCCATTAGAGGCAATACATGCAGTCAGTAGCAAGCTAGATTATACTTCCAGACTGATCAATTCATGGAACGAGAAATGTGTTGAAGACGAGGCCATTTTAGCTAATCTTAACATTAGAGTGAACAAAGCATTCTCCCAAAAGAACAAGTACTTGAAGCTGAGGAGTTGGATACATTAATGAATGTTGAAATTAAAGGTTGTTTGATGAACCATATGCGATGCGAAGAGCACCACAGTGAACTGGAGTTGGCATTCAATGAAGGATTCGAAAAATTCCGAGCATTTGCGGCAACTACGCATACAAGTTATAATTGGGACTATGTGTCCCCTGATGCTATGAGAGAGATACTAGACGATGGTGGTGACATGAGTGAGTATAAGAACGTCAAAGCTGCTCAAAAGAAGCCGACCGATACGACTAAGTGATTGCGGCTACCGCTATTCAGTTGGTTAAGGGTGATCGTGGTATTGCACAAATTAGAAGTATATTCCCTTAATGCCATTATCTAATTTAAAATAACACAAATATCAGTTTCATTTGCTTCATATATAATTATTGGGACTATGTATTGCAAGTCATCATGTGTTCCTTCTGTCTAACATTATATTTTGCAAATACCAAAATATTATTCAATAAGCAGTCAATATCATAGCACATTAGGAATCAGTAAAGCCCCATTTTCATGTCCGTTTACATTAATGAGCTGGCGTACTTTTTCTCAAAAAACTGACACGTGAGTCATAAGTAACATACCATGTGCTATACATTGTTTAGTGAATGGTTTATGGTTTATTTATATATAATAAAATTCCAAATATTGCTGAATATTTATTTCGTCTATATCACTGGGGACATGAGTGACCATAAGCATGTGAGACCTGCTAAGAAGAAACTAACCAATACGACTGAGTGATTAAGGCTACTGTTATTCAGTTGGTTGGGGAGATCGTGGTATTGCTAAGAGGGAGCACATAAAATGCTTTGCAATCAAATTTTCTTTTGTGTGTGGAATTATGAGTAGTTCAAATATTAGTGTACCCTTTAATATTCTCCAATTGTTCAAAATGTGATTAGCTGCAATGTACTTTTTTACATGCTGCTTTCTAATCATTCTATTCCAACAAAGTGCTTCTAGTATCCTTCAGTTACGAATGTTTACAAAATTGTTCACCTAATAACCAGTCGAGCTCAGATCTTAATAACCAGTAAAACACTAGAACATAACATTCGGAAAAAGTGGGTGTTGCTAGAAATGATGAGTGCTGCTGGAAATCATTACTAGTAATGGAAACAACAGCTGGTTGCTAGAAATGCTGCATTAGCCTGTGATATAATCAATGAATCTCTGTTAAAACATAATTCACCATAAACTACCCATTTTACATGGTAAAAGTCATTGCTTCTTCACATAACTCAAAATTTGATACTTTATCAAATGTCTATGAAAATTTCTAAATAGGGAGAAGACGTAAAATTAACGTGTGTCCAAATTTCATGCAAGAATGAAACCAAGCAAATTTTCATTTCAATTATCAGTGGACATAGTAAGACCTCATCGGTGCACATGAACAAAAAAATAATAATAATAAAACTGCATCTAGAAAACTTCACCTGATCATTAGTCTTCATAACCACCGGGCTTTGTATAATAGAAACATAAATAATTCAGTTGGTCCGTGCATCCTATCAAATTCGTGGAATAATTAGTCACTAAGATCTATTGGAGTTGATTCGTCATTGTTCGAAGGTGATGTCCTACATAAACATCAAACACAAGCACATAAAAAATTTACCTATTCAAATTTTTTAGGTGTTATTATAAATAGTTTTAACATCTTACGGTGTATTCAAATTTCGTGGGCATTGTCTTCTATCATGACTAATGTGTCCACACTCCCGACAGTGTCTAATCCCTCACTTCATTGCCTTTTCCTTTGCTCCCATTACTCGTTTCGACCTTCCTTTGCACCTTACTCTCTTAGGGTCTTTCATATATTGTGTTTAAAAGCTAGACTCTCCAACTTCATTATTACTTGGTCCATCCTTCAATAACTTCAACTTAACCCGCAAACTTTTTAGAGTCTTTGACAGTAGCTCACATCCTTCTATATAATTAATGCATCCTCAACCACATCTGAAGCAAGTCGGGACATTGTACTCCACTTTATTAAAAGACCAGGATCTGCACAATCTTTAATTTCGTTGCCATTTCCATCTGACACCAATCCAGATTTCGCAGTTTTCTTCCACCTCTTCAAAATATATTTAGTGGACATATATTCAATCTGGTCCCTTCTGAACAATGCTAGGATGTGCTTGCAAATAATTCCAACAAATTCAAATCTTTTGCAGCTACACGATGCGTGGTCAGAATCTTTAACATATACGACTTCTGCCACTCTTGTGTAAAATCGGAACTAGAACCGGTTTGAACTACGGGTGGGTACTCAAACCGGCGACCATGAAATTCGAGTGAACCGCACCGAACCAAATCGAAAAACCGAAGTTGACCAAAAAGTCAACAACCGGTCAAAAATCGAATCGGACCGGTTTGGACCGGTTTTGGATCCGATTACATATCTTCAAAAATCGGACCGGGCCGAACCAAACCGGTCAAATTAAAAAAATATATAATTTCAATATATATTTATATTTAATGCTATATTTTTAATTTCACTGAAAAAAAAACTAATACTTGTCCAAGTTCAATTTCAAAATATCTCTCTTTTCTAACTTTAATATTTATTTTTATATGAAATTGAATAATTTGTTAATTTTCAAGTAAAAAAAATAATATTTCAGTTGAGAATTGTATTAAAAAATAATTTAAAAAAATAATTTTTATAATCCGGTTCAAAACCAAACCGGAACCGAAATTGCACCGGAACCCATTCAAACCGAACCGAACAGTTTTTGAAATTTTTTTATGGAAACTAAACCGAACCGAACCAAACCAAACTGAATGAATAGTACTGGATCGGTTTTAATTTGAGGCAAAAATAGGTCCAAATTGAACCGTGCCTACCCCTAGTTTGAACCGGTCCGGTCCGATTTTGTTGACTTTTTAGTCAACTCAGTTTTTTCCATTTTTTTTTGTCCGGTTCGATTCGGTTTTCCGGTTTTCCGGTTTATATGCCCACCCCTAGTACAAGGTAGCCATTTGTTTGTTCATTGGCATCGGTAGAATACATTGAGCCACTTCAAATGCATCTACGTGATCAGCAACTAACTCTTTTTGACGTTGATGAAAAAGTGCCCTCTCAAATCGTCTTATGAAATCCATCAACGAATTTTTCCTTGATATGTATTGTTTGAAGAAAGCATGAGAACCTTCCACTCTTTGGTTACTTGACATTCCAGCGGCAAAAAAGTGTCATGCGTAAGCTGGAACCCAAGATTCACTTAAATCAAACATTGAACTTAGCCATGGATGGTCAGTCAAACCAACCTTTATAACCATAATATTCCACTTTGCATCAAACTTATCCTTATTGTTAGTATCCCATATGGCTTTCTGAAATTCACGCCAATACTCCTTATAAGCAGAATGTGGTAACTTAACAAAGAACTTTGATATGATTTGCCATATGCAAAGTCGATGAAATGTAGTTTGGAAGGCTATTGAAATCGCTCTGGTTATTGCAGCATCTTGATCTGTAACGATCGTTTTAGGTTCGCCACCTGGCATGGCTTTCTTAAACTCCTCAAACATCCAAATAAACGACTCAGTCGTTTCCTTGCTCAAAAATGTGCATGCTAAGACAATTGCCTAACCATGGTTATTAACTCCCAACATTGGTGCAAATGTCAAGTCGTATCGATTCGTGTTGAATGTGGTATCGAATACAAAAACATCTCCATAAAACCTGTATGCTCGTCTAGAAGTTGCATCTGCCCAAAAACATCGACTAAACCTGTCATCGCCATCTCCCTCAATCTTGAAATAAAAAGCCTCATTTTTTTTCTGTTTAGCCATAAAATACTCGGTCACTAGTTCAACATCGTGGTTCCTCAGCTTCCCATTCACACTACATTCAAGATTGTAAATATCCTTTTTGATAAAACCGATTTTATTTATTCCTCTGGATTGCACCTCGAAAATATTTACTTTCTGATGAATGGGAATATTAACCGAACCCAACTATTTTGTGAGTACTTTTGTAGAATTTGAAATACGACGGTGTGATCTCAATAAATGCACTCTTTCTGAGGGTGTCATCGTATGATTGTGTCCCTCTGCAAAAAGAGAGATGATATATTTCTTGCTCCCATTTGTCTTCACAACCACAATCTTAGCTTTGAAATTGCATCTACTTATTCCCCACTGTCTTTTTCTCTCCCGAGTTTCATCTTTCCTGTGTGCACCTTGTTTGCAACATACAAATTCTTTCCTCAAAATCTCTTTCTTATTTTCCCCCAAAAGCTAGAATGAAGTTGAATACCAAAGCCAGCCAAGAATTCATATCTATTATAGAAATTATAAACGAGGTCAAGCAAGTCGAACTTCATCCCAACTACTGGTGTTTCCTCATTTCTTACTTCAGGAATGTAAACCCTCCCATTAGTGTTACATACATCACTCTCTGAGCCCCCAGACATTTTACCCACGTATATTATTGAATTACTTCTATATTACTGCATAGCAAATATTAATTCATTAATCAATCATTACTACATTATAACATATCAATGCATTCCACTTACACAAAACATTGCCCAAATGACACAAGACACGCATAGCCTAGCTTGTTGGATTCCAATTACACAAAACGGAAGCAAAATTTAATAATAGTTACGTCATCTCTTGTGAAATAATCTGGAAAAAATAACATTAGAACCAACATGTTCAACTAAGAACACAAATGTAATTCAAACCAGCAATTACAGAACTTCACCCAATATCATCTCCAAATGCTTACTCCTAATGCCATTAAGCTTAAGTTTAGGATCTTTTACCTACATTTCATAATTTCCCACCCCTACCAAAAACAATCAACTAAGTATATTGAATATTCATAAGGAAATGATGCATTATTGATGGCAGAAATGACGCATTATTGATTCCACAAATGACGCATTATTGATGCCACAAATGACGAATTTTCCACCCTCACAAAAAACAAACCAAACCCAATAAAATCAATCCAGCAAGAGTGAACTTACCTCTCAAAGTCAATCGGGAGCTCCGAAGTCAGTCAGCTTGAGAGAATGTGGTGGACATCAGAGAAGACTCTTTGGTAGTGGAGACTCCATCTCTACCAAAATCGCGGAACAACTGTTGCTACGGCGTCTAGCTACAGAAAGAGATATGCTACTTTGCTTTAATCTAGAATCTCATCTACTGAACGAAAAAGAGAAGGGGTTTTCACTTGAGCCATAGAATCAAAACAGGGCCATAGTTAGGTAAGAGCCATTAATCGTCATACCGAGGATACCATAGATCGCAGGCCTCCCAATGAGCTAATGACAATGGAGCGACTATAGGGTTTGGGAGCTTTGGATCTTTCTAATTGTGGGTTTGCATTACATTCAAAAAGAGAGGATTGTGTTCTTGAGTTTTTCACAGAGAGGGAAAAATCTTCGACTGAAGTTGGGTTTCCAACGGGTCAAATTTCAACCCGGTTCTACATGCACCCTCTTTTAAAAACTCACCGTTGGATTTCATCCGACGACTCTTACATACCCCTCAAAAACACCCCTTATAACTTTCCACTCACTATAGACAAACTCTATGTATAAACCCTAACCCACTAGTATTAAATCCGGAACCACCCAAAATGAGTTTGTGGGTCGGAGTTGGATTTTCCTGGGAGTTGGTTGAGGTGCAGGGCCCGTAGAAACTAAATATTGGCCTTCTGGATGGTCTCTTTTGTCATGTTTTTTCACACAGTTCATGTAAATTCAAACCATATTAGTGTAGATTGGTTTCCTTCGATTGTCTTCAAACCTATGCAATGATAAATTCTTATTTGCTCATGAACATTACTTATTCTTCACTACACTTATAATGCAAGAAGAAAAAAAAACAAGCAAACAAACAAATTGGGTAGTATTAGAAACTAAGAAGAGTTTGATAACATATGAAAAAATGATTTCAATTTTGCCAAATAAAAGCCGAGTCTTACATTTAAGTCGTAACATACCTAACCAAGCGGTCTTCGTTTGATTACATTCTTCATTTCCTTCATTTTGAACACTTCAACGAATATCACTGATGGCACATTCTATGTGTATACCTTTCAAAAAAATTATAGTAATTAACCTCAATCAATATATTTCGAATTACTATATGTCTATTGTAACAACCCGATACTAAATTAATATTTAATATGGAAAAAGACTATTTTGCCCTAAGAATATTTTATTAGTTGACTTTTTGATCGGGAAGGAATTTGAAAACTTTAATTGGACTGTTACGTAGAGCACGTCGAGATGAGTCCATGGACACGTAGCGGGCTTAAATTAGAGTCGTAACAAAGAAGTTAAGATAAAAAAATGTCTCAGTGGCATAACCGTAAATAACTCGAAGTTGGTTTTAGAAAATTAAGGAAAATCTCTCTCTCTCTCTCTCCATGCGCACACTCAGCACTCTCTCTCTCTCTCCCTTTCTCTCCCGATACCGCCCCACTCTCTCTTCGATTCACACCGTCCCAGCCACGGCAGGACGTGAGACCGGTCACATTCGAACCGGCTTGACGCTCGGCCACGCCGCACCCAAAATCACTACCGGAGACCCCGAACTCGCCACGGTTTCGATCGGTTCAACAGAAACTTTCCCGCCATCTCACCGCTCGATCGCTGCCCATTCACGGCAGATCGGTATGGTTCCTCACCCATTTTTCGAGCTTTAGCTATCTGTTGCATAGGATTGGATCAATTTTTCATCTAGGAATCCGATTTTGAAATCTAGGTTTTGGTCGGATTTCAATTTGAAATTCCGGCCGGTTGCCTTCCAAATTGGACCTCCTCACAGTAGAATAAAATGATCACTGCCTCGAGTAGTAGCTAGGGTAGGAAGGGTGAGTGGCGGAGTGGAGTTTTTCTGTCTCCTGAAATTACTCTACACACCCACACAATGCCAGCACGTGTGGCGGCGCGTGGGTAAGGTGGTGAGGCCACATTTTATTTTGATGTGATCATCGTGTTGTCACTAGCGCGTAGGTATGCTCGGATATGAATTTGGACATCGTTTCATTGTCGATCAGATATTGCATATTCGGCGTCATTCGGGTTTGATATGTTTGGGCCTTTGGATCGACTCCAATTTAACATATGTTGATCTAGGCATTCCTAGGATTGTGTAGGAAGTCACGGATAGTGGATCAGAGCCCCGGATGTTTCGATTTAATAACTTAAAGTTTGCGTTTTACAATAACCGTCCGAACGTGCGATCACGAGCGATCCGACTGTCCGATCCGGACCAAACTTGCAGGACGTGAATCCCAAACCTTGTGGAACCCATAGGAACTTTCAAATCGTAAAACGAAGGTTGGGGCCACGTGGGCCCGGTTGACCAAGTTTGGGTAGTTTGACCCTTAGTTGACCGTGAGTCTTCCGAGGTAGTTTCACCTATCTAGGAGTATTAAAATGACCTTATTGACAAGTCTTGACCGTTATTTGAGTTATGTTGATTATGTGGGATTATGAGATTAATTTATTATTTCAAACTGGGGGATTATCGGATGTTATATTGTTATTTGAAGTTTATGCAATATTGGAAGTTTAGAATATATGATTAATAAGAAGTGAGTGGACATGTATTGTAAGTATGCACTATTTTAAATGATTAAAGGATTATGCATGAAATATAGCTTGGAAAAAGATTGAGAAATTCGTATATAGTTATAGTAGCGATATTTAATTGGGAAATTGTTTGATTTGAGATTTGAATGTTTGAATTATTTTGGAAATGAATTTATGTGTTATGTCAAATTATTTGGTGGATTGGGATTAAATAATAATGTGGATTATTTTGGGAAGCTACATAATTACACTATATTAAGTACCATCCCTCAGTTATTGGACTTCTCACACGTGGCGTTGGAAATTTTTCAGCGCGTGGGAAGAATACGTGATTATTTGGTCTCACACGTGGCGTTGGAATATTACGGCATGTGAGACACTTCTCATACATTGCGTTGGAATTTTCCAGCGTATGGGAAGAATATGTGATTATCTTGTCATACACATGGCGTTGGAATATTCCGGCGTGTGAGACACTTCCTATACGTGGTGCTGGAAATTTTCTGGCGTATGGGAAGAATATATGATTATTTGGTCTCACACGTGGCGTTGGAATATTCTAGCGTGTGAGACACTTCTCATACGTGGCGTTGGAAATTTTTCGGCGTATGGGAAGAATATGTGATTATTTGGTCTCACACGTGGCGTTAGAATATTCCGGCATGTGAGACACTTCCCATACGTGGCGTTGGAAATTTTCCGGCGTATGGGAAGAATATGTGATTATCTTGTCTCACACGTGGCGTTGGAATATTCCAGCATGTGAGACATTTCTCATACGTGGCGTTGGAAATTTTCCGGCGTGTAAGACACTTCTCATATGTGGCGTTGGAAATTTTCTGGCGCATGGGAAGAATATATGATTATTTGGTCTCACACGTGACGTTGGAATATTCCGGCGTGTGAGACACTTCCCATACTTGGCATTGGAAGTTTTCCGGCGTATGGGAAGAAAATGCGATTATTGGATCTCACACATGGCGTTGGAATATTCCGACATGTGAGACATTATGATTATGTTATTAGCTCATCACACATGACGTTGGATTATCCGGCGTGTTATAGAGGATCCGTATACTTGGGTTACCGTTACATTTACTACGCGTGGCGTGGGATTATCCAGCGTATGGTAAAGTAACAGAGAGGGGAAAAAGGGATTATTTTACTATATCGGAGAAAGAGTGATGCTTAAAAAGAATTGTGTTTGGTGTGCTGTGATTTCAATTAAAAGGGAAAGAAATAATTCTAGAATTTATTATTTTATATTGTTGTAATGGATTGTATGTTATTGAAACCGGAATTTTTGTAGGAAGAACTACGTGTGGCTTGATCCCCCAGTAAGGGTACGTAGGTTGCCTGGGGTCCCACCCGAGTGCAGTCGCGAACTAAAGTTATTTTGGTCTTTGGATGAGTTTGGTGTCGACCTTGTCGGTGATTTTAAGGCTCGATCGAAAACGAGGCTTGATTGAATAAATATTTATTATTCCGTTGGACTAAGTGAATGTTGTTAATTTGTGGTTGTGGTCAAGTATTTACTTCTCACAGAAAGAGAACCAAGTATACCCGGGGGTTGTTTGTTGAGGTTCAAGATTTGAACTGGGGACTTACTTGGAAGAAATGCTGCGCGTTTGGCTGAAGTGGCGTTTCTAATGAGGGAAAAAGCTTCCCGCCGGCACGAAATTTGGATTTTATGTAAAGCCGTGGCATTCTTCTTCCCCCAAGCTTTGAACTTATCATCAGCTTCTTCTTCTTCTTCTTCCACTACATCCCAATGCATTTATCAGAAGAGTCAGTGAAGAGTCCGGGACGGGTGGTGAGGATTATATATATACACCCGCTCATTACTGAGTCTTTTTTTTTTGGTATCAGAAGAGTCATTACTGGAGAAGTTACAGCTGGTTCGTTTCTGTCTTGTTTCAAATCATTCACACTTGCTTCTGTCTTGTATCACCATTAACTTGCATTGCAATTAACAAATTAAACCAAACCATCGTAATTATAATTCAATTTATAATGAAGTTGGCCATGTGCACGCACAATTCAACAAAGAGTAGTTTACTGGCTACAGCTGGCTCGTTATGGCTGAGTTCTTCTGTGGTGCAGTCAGTCACGTCTTCACTTAAAAGGTATTTAGAAAATTGGTGACAACCGGGGGTTACAACTTATATATTTGTGCAAGTTCCATACACGCTCCACAGTCTCTTTGCTTGGCACAGTTCCTCCTGGAAACGTGGGGAATGTGAATGGAAAGATCATGTTGCAACTTGCACAATTATTAAAGATTCCCCATCTCCGGAGCCTCATTTTGCAAGACCAAGACTAAGTCCAGCACATGCATTCCTGAGTTAAGATAATCTTCTAGTTCTGAGATCCAGTCAAACATATTTTACTATTGCTACGGTACAGAGGTTTTACCATGGTGGCGCCTTTGACTTGACCTGTTCGTTGCTCGATCTTTGTATGTAACGGGCAGAGCCCAAAACAAAGTCAAACAACTTCAAGACTTATCCCAAATTCTTTTCTCACACGCTTATCTTCACCGAGAATCACAACATATTATCAGGGATATGGGGAGGGATATGGGGAGGGAAGCAAAATCTTATCCAACAATTATATCTTCACAAGAACAAATAAAATAGATATTGAACTTTCAGTTTTATTAGAGGTTGCCAAACACATACATGGCATGGACAATGCATACAAGCTTCTTAGAAGTTACAACATTACGAAAGTTATACATTACCACTTACACGTACCATCAAGAAGTTGAGTCCATGATTTCACTTTCCTATCAAATATTCCACTCCCAAGTAGAAGAATTTATGCCCTTGATTTCACTTTCCTGTCAAATATTCCTCGTCCATAAGTAGAAATGAACATCTCAACTAGAAGAGGAAATTGCATCCCAATAAATAAGGTGACTGGAACACTAGCAAGGAAAATCATTGGAATAACAATCCACGACTGTTCATGGATCATAATGAAAAGGGCGGAAGAAAAGGCAACCATCATATTGGCAATAGAGATGAATAAGGTGGAAAGGCCTATTATCATCTTTGTTGGTAAGGATTTGAGGAAATCATCTTCCGCATAACGTGATGTAAGGATTCCCAAAAACATCAACACCGAAGTTGTAGATGAAAAGAGAGATATAGCATCTGAAACTATAAAAGTCATAAATAAATTTTTATGCAAGAATATTGGGAAGCCTGTTTCTCCGTTGTTTCCACCAGGAACTGTGAATGCTGCAGCAAACATGATGGTAATAATGAGAGCACCTACAACTGTACAAGAAGTTGCAGTTTCTTTCATCCATCTTTCTCCCTCCTTCACCAATTCCTTGTGGCTCCTTGTAAACAGCTCACGTGGCGTCATATTGTTGTTATTATAAGATTCATTAATCCGGGGTAATACAATAGTCTCGACCTCCTACATTTTTGTTGAACAAAAAGATTCATATGAGTAAAAGATTATTACTCTATATTTTTGTTTTACTCGTGTTATTTTGCTGTAGTTTTCTATTAGAAAATGCGTTGCGTTTGATGCATTAGTTTTTAATATTGGAATGAATAACCACCTTTTTGTAACGAAAACTTGCACTCAATACATGAAATGACTCATTTCAGCCCAAACAATTTATTTTCATCTATGTTACAATGTGTACAAGTTGAAAAAGCATAAAATAACTCCGATTTTCTTTAATTTTTTTAAGACAGTATCCGTCTATCTGCAGATGCAATGTAATGCAAATACACAGTATCGGTCTATTTGTTTTACAACAAATAATGTATGAAAAGTCATATTCAGTATGGAAAAGAAAAACAAAATGTTCACAGTATATATACATATGACATGTAATGTTAGATGCCTTAGTGATTTATTATTTTAGCTAGTTTGTAGCAGAATGACCTTTGAGCTGTGATTGAAAGCAGACCATGCCGATTAATAAATTACTATAGAGTGCGATTCCCACAATTAACAAACAAAAAAGGGTCTTTAGAAGGGCATATATATAGGAAAGCTAATTCATGAGAGAGAGAAAAAAAAAACTCTAGAATTATATAGAATATGTTCTGACCTTGAACCATTGCAGTTCTCTCTGCATTTGCAAAGCTGCACCTGAGATAATATTGAGCTTTGCCAATGGGGATAGCATCCCGGCCACATGTGGCACGCAATTGTTAGACATATCTGCAAGAGTTCCAATCGATGTTCTTTTTCTTTTATCAAGTCTATAAATAAGGCTATAAATTTTTTCTTGGCGACATTCAATGGCAAACTGAAAGGGGTTCCTTCCCATATGATTAGAGCTCCACACAAGATCTGGTCTTGCTTGCAATACATGGTCAGTAAACTCAAACATCCCTCGCTCAATAGCTCGAAAAATTGATGGAAGTACATAATCTTGGCTACCTGAATGTTTTATCACTTCACACATGTGATGTAGGAGTTCAAGTGATTGAATGTGGGCCTGTTTTATTTGGCGTATGTGGTTGATTCCTAGGTTGGCATTGAAAAAAACATGTCATACCACTAAGTGATGAAAAAATTTATTGCTAAAACAATTAATGGAGAACAAAGGAAAGATGAAAAAAAAAATGTAGCATACCCAAAAGTTCAAGGAGATTTAATTTCGAACCTTGCAAGAAACCTACCACTGCAATGGAAATTCAAAATCTAAATATAAGATGGTGAAAGCTGATTATATGATGGACATGACAAAATGTGCAAAGGGGAAGAAGTATTAGCTCACTTGAAAAGTTCCATAAAATGGGTGCAAGGAATATTTAGATACATATATGGATGCGAAAATGGATCCACCCCCCTATCCTATTTCCCCACGTACCTGGTCTTCCTACCAATCTTGTAAATTTGAAATAACATAATCCTATCTTCCCACCCACCATTATTCCTAAAATACCCTTTAATTTCAAGGTGAATAAAACTTGTCTTGTGTTCAGTATAATGTTGGATTGGGAGCTGGACTGAGACTAGTTTTTCAATTTTTCATAACAAAAAGTTTTTAAGTTATATAATATTTTACAGAAAAAGAGTTATTATAACATAACTTTTTTTCTTCTTCCTCATCCCTGTCAACTCTCCCCGTTTCTCCGTGTCAAATTGGTATTGTGCTTGAGAAGCATATTTCTCCGTGTATAGATAGAGCCAAAAGACTAAGTATTTATACAAATATTTACAAACCCTACAAGAAATACTAGGTTACTTGGAGGCTACTCCTAAATCAATTACAATCAAATACAATCAATATAGAAAGAGTGCTGTTAAACAAACCCTAAAATTAATTGAGTACACTCTATGATCTAAGTACACCATAATATTTTAATCAAAATGTAAAATTAACTAAGTACACCCTATTTAAGTACCAAAATTACCCATGGTACTCCCTAATACACTCTATTACATAACACCGTAATACCAATCCTAAACCAGGTTTCTCTTTTTACATGAATTCGTGCCCCCTTCAGATTTTATGTTTGCATCAAAATCTTTAATTTCGTAAGCTGATGTGGGAGTAGATTTGCTATCTCCTTCAATTCAAAGCTTGATTTTTGTAAATCCTTGTGATTTTCTTTATTTATTTCTTATTTTTGGATTGAACTTGTTGCCCTCCAAATATGTTCTACCATCTTATGAAAGTTTTATGGGGTTCCTTTTCTTTTTTCTCGGTAAAATGAAAATGTTCCACACTTCTTTTACAGATCAAGAACTGCCTAAGTTCAGATTATTAACAAAATTTACAATTCATGCCAGAGTGTTCATATTCACAAGTCATGCAACCTATGGTGCAAATTAACATGGAAAATCAATCGACTAGGAAGATTTGCAAATTATTTTCTATAGCAATACTCACTCATAAAGAGAAAAAAAAAAATTAAAGTGGTTTGATTTCATAGACAGGGAAGTAACAGAGCGCATTAAGATCCCTTTCCTTGCACCTCTACCAGTGCTCATTGCCTGTGGGTTCTAAGCAATACGAAAACTTCTTTATGTTTGATTAGGATTGAATATGGTGAGTAGCGTGTACTTATTAAAATTATATTTGTTTCATAATTTAATATATCATTTTGGGTCATTTTATATTAGGGTAAATTAGTAATTCAATAAATACTTTGGTAGTTTGGTGTTCTCAGTTAATTTTAGTGTTCGTTTAGTAGCACTCATATAGAAAAAGAAATAAATAATATTCTAATTTCCAACACTCCCCCTCAAGTTAGAGCATGAATATCAAGAATGCCCAACTTGCAAACAAGATTATGAAAAGCATTACTTCCAAGGGCTTTTGTGAACAAATGTGCCACATGTGACGTAGGTGGAACAAATGAGGCAGCAATCCCGCCAACTTGAATCTTCTCCCGAACCACGTGACAATCAATCTCAATGTGTTTCGCTCGTTCGTGGTAAATGAGATTAGCGGCGATATGAAGGGCTGCTTGGTTGTCGTAAAACAACTTTGCAGGACCTAGATTGGTAATTCGTAAATCTTTTAAAAGGGATTGCAACCAAGTAAACTCACAAGTAGCGACAGCCATAGAATGATATTCTGCTTCAACGGATGAACGAGATACCTTTTTTTGTTTCTTCATCTTCTAGAATATGAGTAAATTCCAAAGAAAAACACAATAGCCTGAAGTTGACCTTCTCGTCATGGGGCAATTTGTCCAATTAGAATAACAATAACCTATCAAGTGCAACTCACTTTTTGAAGAGAAAAATAATCATTGGCCTGGACTACCTTTCAGATAATGAAGAACACGTAAAGCTGCATCCAAATGGGGTTTCCTCGGTTGATGCATAAACTAGCTCAGAATATTGACTGCATAAGTAATCTCTGGTCTAGTAATTGTAAGGTAGATTAATTTCCCCACCAATCTTCTAAACCTTCAAGACCTTGTCGTTAATGGATTATGCGACACTATATACACAAACCCCTTTGAGAATAAAACACACAGATATTGAAGAGAGTAAAACAAACACACAAGGACACAGAGATTTATAGAGGTTTGGCCTTCTGCCTACATCCTCTTGGCGACCCAATCCAGAAATTCAGTAGTATGTCAGAACAACTTTGGTTACAATCTTGAAACCCCGGTTTCGCCTCCGATTCCGGCCACTTCTGTCGACTTTTTGAGGTTGCTCCAAGAACAAAAGTTGCTCCACTCAATGTGCTGATCATGTAGGTATAGGCCTTGACCGGTGGTTTGGAGTTGTCCAGATTGCTGGAATTTGCTATGGACACCCACTCGCTGCCAGAGGGTGGGGCGGCTCGTGGGCCACTTGGTGGCCTGTCATTGAGTCCTAAAATGATCCTCATGTTGTCCCGAGCACATCAGTATGCTCGGATATGAAATTGGTTAGCGTTGGATTGTCGATTAGATATCGCATATTAGGCATTATCCGGGTTCGATATATTTGGACCTTTGGATCGACTCCAATTTAATATATGTTCCGATTCAATAACTTAAAGTTTGTGTTAAATGATAATCGTACGATCGTGAGCGATCCGACCGTTCGATTCGGACCAAACTTGCAGGACATGTTTAGTAAACCTTGTTAAACCCGTAGGAACTTCCGGATCATAAAACGGAGGTAGTGGGTCCCGTGGGCCCGATTGACCAAGTTTGGGTAGTTTAACCCCTCGGTTGACCGTGAGTCTTCTGAGGTAGTTACACCCTTTGAGGAGTACTAGAACGACCTTATTAACGAGTCTCGACTGTTATTTGAGTTAAGTTGATTTTTTTTTTTTTGGATTTTGAGATTTATTTTATATTATTGTATGAAAATCTCGGATTATTAGTTGGATAATTGAAGTTATGGAATGGTTGAGTATGAGATACTGGACTGATGGGTTATTAAAGTGAGCCTTGGGCTCAGTTATGATTATTAGGAAGTGAGTGGACTTTATTTTCAAATAATATTCATTATTTTCAAGGATAGAAAATTATGCATATTGAGTCCTTTGATTTTGAGTTATTATATGTTTTGAAGTGGAAATATAAAATGATTATGAGAGTATTGGAATTATTTTTGTATGTTTGCGGGATGTGATTATTTCGAATGAATTTGAGCTTATTTTGAGTATAGTTATTTATACTTGGATATGTGTTGATGTACATGGGGTTGTTGGAAAGGGTTTCTGAAATGTGGATTGGTTTGTGGTTTATGTTAGTTTGAGTGCTATTAACACTACCTTATGTACCTGCCTGGATATGGAATTTATGTTTTTGAGAGTTGAGATCGGTACGTATAAATATTATTGAGGTTATGAAATTTTTTAACGTATTGGTCTCGGTTTACAAAGGGATTTGTTCATTTGCTAATAAGCGGATCTTTGGGAAGTCAAGAAAGGATTGCGAACATAGTTTTAGGGAAATGGTGAAATTTTTATGACAATTTTGACAAAGGATTTGGGAACTGCGTAGATTGCCTTTGGCAGAGTGTGTGCACATGATTTGAATTGCTTGTACCTACATGGAGATTACTCTGTAGGTGTCTGGCCAGTGGATATTGCCTGTACCCGCTTATGTGGGTGTCCGGCCAGTGGATATTGCCTGTACCTACATAGAGATTACTCTGCAGGTGTCCGGCCAGTGTATTGCCTGTACCTACATGGAGATTACTCTGTAGGTGTCCGACCAGTGATTTTCCTATACCTACATTGAGATTACTTTGCAGGTGTCCGCCAGATTTTCTTCTGCCACCTGCCCGATTTGTCTACACAGGTGGTTGGCTAGTTTCCCCATTCCCCAGTTGCCTTCAGAGAAGATTATATTGTTGCCTTCGGAAAATATAAAGTTTGCCTTCGGATAAAACTATGTGTTCCATATACCTTGGTGGGTGATAGCAGGATATGCACTATACAGATGGTTACAAGTATGGTTTTAGGTAGAAGATTCGATTTGAGAGTTATGAATTTTAGATGTGGTTTGTGTTGTAATATTAAATTAAAGAATTTAAGAGTCGGTTTACAAACGTAAGATTGTTTCAACATTTTATTATATTTAAGGAAATGTGATTTTTTTTTTTTTTTGGAAAGAACTATGTGTGGCTTGATCCCTCACCAAAGGGTACGTAGGTAGCTTAGGGTCTTACCTAGGTGCAGCCGCAGACTAAATTTTATTTCTAGAACTTTAATTTGGTCATTTGGTTTTAATAATCTTACTTTTGTTGTTTTTAATGAGTTTGGTTTTGACTTTGTCATTGGTCCTGAAGCTCGGTTGAAACCGAGGCATGATTAAGTGATTGTGCATTTTTGAGCTTGACTAAGGGAGGGTTGTTAAAATTTGTTTATGGTCAAGACAGGTATGAAACCCGTTTTGGATTGTTGTACGATTTGGGCTGAGGCCTTAAACTACTTGCGATTGTGTTTGGATGTTAAACATCGCATGATGAAAATTGGGAAGTTATTTTATGTTAAATACAATGGGCATTCATAAATTTTCTTGAGTTCATTATTTGCATTGTTTAGTGTATTATTTTGACTTAAGAGTATTGCTGGTGGTTTTGTTTTGAATTATATGAAGGTTGGAGGCCCATCACGTAAATTGCATGTGATTATCTTGTGTATGCTACCTGTTGGGATATATTATTTGTGTTCTAACAGGTTGAGAAATTTGGGAAATGTTCATTTTTCAGGGGAGACTGCGGAAATTTTGGCAGAAAGTCTCGTTCTTTAGTAAGTGGGCCCGGCATCAGTGTGATGTCGGAAACTTTCACAGGATTAGTCTCGGGTTTCAAGGAATTCAGGGCAGGTCCTGTTAGAGATGGAAGAAGAAGTCATTTAATTTGGTCTTTAAATCTAGAAATTTTTTATTTCTGTGATTAGTTTCTAACTTGTTCTCTAAGCTTTCTAGATTTGAGTAAGATTTTTAAGTTTTTCAAGTTTCAGTAGGGTTTCTAAGTTAGAAGTTTGAGATTTTATTTAGGTTAGAATTTCTTTTTTAGCAAGGATTTTTTTATCTTATTGTCTCTAGGTTTTAGTTTGCTATAAATACCCCTCTCATCTAATTCATTGAGATATTGAGAAAAGTTTATTTTCCAGAGATTGGAGACTTCTTGGTGTGAAGCCAAAACCCCTGGAGTGATTTTAGACCTGTCCTTTTTGTTTGATTTTCTATTTTCTGTTGTTTTCGCTTCCGCTAAACTCCCTATTTTCTGTTTTCTAGACTTGAGAAGATACTTGGGTGTTCCACTAATTCATGGAAGAGTCAACAAGGATACTTATTCGGGTGCTGTTGATAAGGTCCAAGAACACTAGCGACATAGAAGACTAAATCCCTTTCCATGGCTGGCAGAGAAGCTTTGGTTCAATCTGTTACTTCTACTATCCATACTATGCGAACAGTTAATCTGCCTATGACAATTTGTAGGAAGTTGGATAGGTTAAATAAGAACTTTATTTGGGAATGAACTGATAGGAGAATGAAAGTGCATCTTGTTAGTTGACAAATACGGAGCATGTTATTCAAGATCTCCTTGCAATAACTTGATGGAAACCGGTGAAGAAAGATAATGGTTTATGGGTCCATTGAGCTTGCTCTAACATTGAAGAGAATCTGGTAGAGAGCTGGATACCATATATCTAAATATCATAACTCTAGTCTCGACACATATTAGTACAAATTGGTTTCCTTCCATTGTCTTCACAACTATGCAATGATAGATTCTTATTTGCTCATGAACATTAGTTATTCTTCACTATTCTTAATGCAAAAACAAACAAACAAATTGGACGTAGTATTACCAAATGCGAAGAGTTCAATAACATAAGAAGAAATTATTTAAATTTTACGAGATAAAACCATAATCGCAACATACCTGACCAAGTGATCTTCGTCCGATTACATTTTTCATTTCCTTCATTTTGAACACGTACACGAATATCACTGATGGCATGCTCTATGTGTATACCTTTCAAAAAATGACAGTAATTAACCTCAATCAATATATTTTGAATTTCTATTTCTATTACAATTATGGATATCTCTTGTCATATATATGTTTTGTGTTTTAAACCTTTTCCATGTCCCCTCATGTTACTATGTTAGATAGCAGAGTGAAAATACTTAACTCTTAATTAAAAATAGAATATTAAAAAGAAAAGAACAGTTCTGATCCTTCATCTTCTTCCTTTGTCTTCCGAAACCTCGCAGCCAACAGACCCACCGCTCAACCCCTTCCAATTCTTTGAGATGAGAAGATGTTTAGAGCTCTTGCTCAGGTGCTTGCACTACCTCCTTCCATTCTTAGGTTGTTACCACCTCCTTCCTTGCTTAATTAGGACGTTGGTTTCTTTGGCTTTGGGAAGTGTTTTCCCGAGTTTGTTCTTGGATTGACTGATGTTTCCTTCTTGGGATTTTGGGGGTTTCGTTTTTCAATGAGTTAATGAGTCTTTGATGTTCAGTTTATGTATTGTGAAGGATTTTCAGATTTGTAGTTTTTGTATTTGTTTTATGTGTTTTGGTGTGTTTGCAGTTCTTGCACTTATCATTAGTCATGGTGGTGATGTCTCAGTCTTCATGGAAGCAATGTCAGCGATACTTTGGCATTTGGTGGTGTTTTTACTTTTGGTTGGCTCTGGCTTTATGCAAGTTTTGGACTCCAACTTTATGTTAGTTTCGGGCTCTGACTTTATGCCAGTTGTAGAATTTATGCATGTTTAGGTTGATTTCTAGTGGGCTTTTACTGTTGCATTTGTTTGGACCCATTTTTATGAATTGCAATATCATGTAATTGGCATTGATTTTCTATTAATGAAACTTGATTCCAACCGAAAAAAAAGAGAGGCAAGAGAATGTGGATATATACTAACAATTATAGATCCATCGTTGCCAGAATTTGAGGTGTGTTCCACTCGGGAATGCAGAAGGCATAAATCCTTGCATTGGGAATGCCCCATATTGGTCTTTAGTAAAGAGCAATTGTGGGCAACGCTGAATTAATTCCCGAGCAATGCCTAATGGAAGTAGAGAAAAACAAGTTTTATAATTAAGGAAAAAAGGGAGTAATCAATTTCATTGTTAACAGATTAAAACTCTTACCAAATTTCATGCCAATAATAAAGTTGCGAAGAAGTCCAGCGCCGTATGGTCCTTTCTCTGGCATTAGATCTTGGAGGGGAGTGAAGGAGTAAAGATAATCAACGACATCCCATTGTTGAATGGTAGAAGCGAAGAGAATTGGAGTCATATTGTACGTCCCAGTGGGAATACTAACTATTCTCTTGCTCTTTCTTACCATGCATTCAACCATTTTTATATTTCCTCTGTGTGCAGCAAAAGCAAGAGCTGTCCAACCATTATTATCTGTTATTTCCAAGTCTTCCTCTGACATCAACTGCACCAACTCTTCCACAATATGCTCGTGCTCTTGTTGTGTTGCTATGTGAAGAGCTGTCCTGTTCGTAGATGGAATTCTTGCTCTTATTGCGTTGGGATGTAGGGTAAGAAATTCCTTTGCTTCATTCCAATCCCCACTCCACACAGCATCGAACAACGGCTTATACTGATTGTAGTCATTGTAATATACTGCGCAAAATTTGGTTAATTAATTTATTAATGATTTCAGATAACATAATCCATTTATTTTTTCGTGTTAATAATTGAATGAATTGTACCCATGCATATAATAGAAGTGTAAACAAATCATATCTAGTGCCAAATTATTTATTAGTTTTTATTTTTCGCTATCATTCCCAACATTTTCGCTATCATTCGCAACATTTTTTGTAAAGAATATGGTGTGAGATGAGCATTTGTTTTGCCTGACATCTTGAATGGAATTGCTTGGAATATGAGCATGGGGTATAAATAAATGGGAGATTCACTATTATATCCAATATAGAGGTCCAAATTATAAAAATACCCTATATGAAATGGACTTTAAAAACACACCCAAAATCCATTTACAACATAAGAAATAGGTTTTTAACTTCTTATAAATTACAAAACTACCATCAATTTCTTAAAACAAGTCCAACCCCAAAATCTCATAAAAATACCCAAAACACTCAATAGGGCATCAAAGTAATTTAATAATTAATATTAAATTCAATAAGGTCATCTGTCATTTTTTGAGTTTTTTTTGGGTTTGTTTATAGAAATTTAATGATATAGGGTTTATTTATAATATTAGTGCTAAGAATGGGTATATCACTAAATATCTCTAAATAAATTGAGTAGTTTCGTCATTTATGGGGAAATTAACTATTTTAAAATAAATAAATAAATAAAGCTAAAGGGATAAATTAACACCGTTAAATTTAATTTCCATATTGTTACACATGTAATTTGTATAAGGATGTATATTTCTTTTCGGATACAGTAAGTCCAGGGAGACCAAAATGTAAAAGAACAAAAAGTAAACTGATCAGTTCTTACATCCGTGCTAGTATAATAAGAAACAGAAATAGTGGTCTTGTGGTTAATCAATTAAATGTTGAGAGTATAATTTGGTTATATATAATATGTATATATATATATATTTCTGGTTTAAGTCGAATATTTAGTTCTCACAGATTTGTTGAGGTTCAAGATTTGAACTGGGGACTTACTTGGTTTTGGCTTGAACTTTTCTGCCAAAGTATCCCAAGCGCATTTGGCTGAAGTGGCGTTTCTAATGAGGGAAAAAGCTTCCCGCCCGCACGAAATTTGGATTTTATGTAAAGCCGTGGCATTCTTCTTCCTCCAAGCTTTGAGCTTATCATCAGCTTTTTCTTCTTCTTCGTCTTCTTCCACTACATCCCAAAGGTCTTGGGCCAACAAGTAATTTTTAACCAATACACTCCAATCCACATAGTTACGGCTATCAAGAAGTTCCACAACAGCTGCATCTGCGGAGACGGCCATTCTTAGATGGATCTGACCAAGGGCTTACTTAGGAGATGCTTTGCGATTTCTGTTTTATTTGCTATACCCAATTGAGTGAACAATCACTTGTTAAAGCAATGGGGGTCCGCGAAGGGTGAGAAATATGTTATTTTCTATTGTTGAAGATAATAGAAACGGAGAATTTCACTTTAGCCCCTCTGAAGCTAACTCCACTTAATAGGACACTTCCTCTCTCTCTTTTTTTCTTTATCTCTTCTTTCCGTCTCTTTGACATGTGTCCTCTTTTTCTTTTTCTTTTTTTTTCTTTTATTATTATTATTATTATTATTATTATTTAACCATACCCAATTGAGTAATCACTTATTAAGCAATGGGGTCCTCGAAGGGTGAGGAATTATGTAATTTACCATTTCCATTCGTTGACGTAATTAAAGAAATTCAACAAAGAGTAATTTACCCTTGACGTTTTTAGGGTTTTTATAACTCCTTCAGATCATGATAATTACACAAACACCTTTTCAAGGTTTCAACACTCCATGAACAGCCAAAACACTCTTATGCAAATAGTAATATACCATTGGTATTAGAATACGGTTGAATACCATCTCAATTCTTACACATTATTGCCAAACGGGTCAAGCCAAGTGAGTTGCCAAAAAAAAAAAAAAAAAAAAAAACCTTATCCTAGTGGAAAATGATTTTAATTTGTTGACTAATAATCTGCAGTTCAAAATCCCCTGACATCTTTGGTAGTGTGTGTGTGAAAAATCTTATTCTCATTTAAGTTTCGACAATCGCTTGTACTAAAAAAAAGGTTATATGCCGAAAAACACTATGAACTATCACGCTTGTTGAAATCTCCACCCTAAACTTGTTTTCCTACCAATTTACCCCTCATACTAAATTTTCTTGCCAATTTACTCCCCACCGTACGTTAGTTTTTGACAATTTTCATCCAAATCTCTATTGAAAAAGTCACATTTTAAGCACGTGCTTCACTGTTAAATTAAAATTTGATTTTTTTTTTCCTGTGCTTCTTCAAAGAGCTCGAACTTCTTCTTTTCAACCATTCTTACTGCTATTCATAACCAGATAAATGTTTACAACTCAGTTATAAGAGTAAAGGATTTCATCGTAAAGTAGTGTGGTTGGAGTGCATTGGTGAATTAAGAATCAGCCTTTTTCTTTTCAACCTTTCTTTAAGTACACTTATTACATTCCTTCTTTATATATCTGGAGAGTATCACGAGTATACTAATATTGCATCTCTTACGTATACCCAAAGAAATTAAAAGAGAAAACGAAAAAAGTCCGAAGGAATCGGCATAACGAAAGAAATCATGAAAACTTGGAGGACTAATGATTATTGCTCCCTAAACCTCTGATATTATCATGTGTTAGTAACTAAAGTTGTGCTTATAAATTCCAGACTACATATCTATATTCATGTCTAAAGAGGACATGGACATGCATTAAGAAAAACGGAGTTTCCAGAGAATTTGGAATCCAAATCCCCTGCATGAATGAATATGATCAGCAACGTGGGTGGACTGTTAACTATATCACGTTTACAAGACAAAAATCATAGAAAACGATCAAGTGGTTGAAGTATACCAAGAAATGAGAAAATAAAAAACAAAACATTGTCTTTCAATTAGATAAGTTTCTTATGAGGTGGGGATTTGCATCCATTGAATCAGTGGCGGATCCAGGAAATTTCCTTTTAGGGGTCAACCTCTAAAGAAATGAATTGCCACAGGGAGCAATTGTTGCATTAAGGTATGACAATCATGTGATTTAAGGCCAAGAAGTCTTGAATCTTGTAAAGATACAAGATTTTTTATATTTGAAGAATAACCTTCAGGGACCTTCATACCATAGAAAGAATTGCAAACCTCTCTCTTCTCTGCTCTTGAAAAATTCCAAGGTCCGGGAGGCAAACGAGTACGTCTTTCTCCATATTCGGGTTGCAAATCAGTTTTGACCCCCATGTTCAATAAATCTAATTGAACAACAATCCCATCTTTATTTTTTCCAAGAATCTCCAGCAATGTACCAATGATACTATCGCAAACATTCTTCTCAATGTGAATAACATCTAGGACATGCCTCACAGGAAGGTATTTCCAATACTCGAGATCAAAGAATATTGATTTCTTCTTCCAACAAACTTTATCACCATCTTCAACCATATGCAGCACTTCTTCTCCGGGTAATTGCTCGGGAGGCGTGCCATATTCAGGTTTCCCATTAAAAGCTGCACATTGCCTCCTATATGGATGATTAATTGGTAACCATTTTCTATGCCCAATGTAACAAATTTTGTGACCATTTTTCAACATGTGACTAGGTGTATCATCGCCGCATATTGGACAAGTTTTATATCCTTTAACAACACAACCAGATAAGTTTCCATAGACGGGGAAATCATTAATTGTCCACATTAATGCAGCTCTTAGTGTAAAGTATTCTTCATTATGTGCATCATACAGTCCTCTAATCCCATCCCACAAAGATTTTAAATCATCAATCAAAAGCTCCAAGTAGACGTCTATATCATTTCCAGGTTGTTTAGGACCGGAAATCAATAAGGTCAACATCATGAACTTTCTTTTCATGCACAGCCATGGAGGGAGATTATATGTAACTAAGATAACTGGCCAGCAACTATATATGCTACTTAGAGAACTGTGTGGATTGAATCCATCAGATGAAAGAGTCAATCTCAAGTTTCTCGACTCATTACCAAACTCGGGCCATTTATCATCAAGAAGTTTCCAAGACGGGGAATCCGCCGGATGAGACATCTGACCGTCAATTGATTTTCTAGCAACATGCCAAGTCAAACTCTTAGCTGTCTCATGTGATTGAAACATCCTTTTAAACCTTGGAATTGGAGGAAAATACCACACCACCTTCGCTGACACACCCTTTTTCAAGATTGAATCTTTGCCTTCCTTCCACCTTGAGATACCACAAGTAGGACAATTAGTTGAATCTTCATACTCCTTCCTATACAAGATGCAATCATTGGGGCATGCGTGCATTTTCTCATAACTCAACCCCAATGTACACAAAGTCTTTTTTGCCTCATACATAGAGGCCGGTATTGTATTTCCTTCTGGAAGCAAATCGCCTTGAAGTATCAATAATTCTGTAAAACAGACATCACTCATCCCATGTTCTGCCTTCAAATTATACCACTTCACTAATGCCGATAACTTCGTGTACTTTCTACAACCAAGGTACAATGGTTGATCTCCATCCCCAATCACATTGGCAAACTCATAAGGATCGGATCCAAAATCACCAAAATCATTATCATCCATCTCTATTTCTTCGGACACACAACTATACCTACTATGGTCATCATCTTCTTCAACATTTCTACTAGCATTAGTAGTTGCTTCCCAAGGTTCTCCGTGAAATGTCCAATTCTTATAGCTTTGGTCAACTCCATTAAAGTATAAGTGATCCCTTATAATTCCAACCCCAAACAATTTCAAATTCACACATTTAACACATGGACAACGGATATGTGTTGTAGTTAGAAGATTTTCTACAGAAAAGTTCAAAAATGCTTCCACCCCTAACTCATATGCCTTCGATCTTCTATCCGAGTGCATTCATGACTTATCCATCTCCGACACTATACCCTATTATCTATAATAAAGTGAAAAGACAAGCAATGACCATCACTATAGCAGATTATATAAAGTTTTAATAGCAAGTAATATACTATACATACGACGATTTGTAAACAAAAACAGACGTATTGGACATTTATAGACGACGGATTTTCAACAAACGTCGTCTAATTCTAACCACGACGGTAGTTAAAGAACACCGTCATGTATAAGTAATACAGACGACGCCGTCGTCGTATGCCTAAAAACGCATCAAGATCCCAGTTTATTTTCAAGAACCCAAAACCCTATTAAGAACACAACATATACATTAATTTTTATGTTGGGTATTAAGAACACGTATACTAAGCATGAAACCAACATATACTAAGCATGAAAACAATAAATCCATTCTCGATTCAACATAACAGAGAGTGATTAAAAGATCCGACAAAATTAAATCCATTCCCGATTCAACATAACAAAGAGTGATCATGAAAACATTAAACAGAACATCCATGAACCCATACCTCCAACAACATTATTAAAAGATCGCAAAACATATATCTAAAACCCTTTAACAAAACAACCTAATATCATTCAATGAATTTACAAGGGGAACATAAGGGTTTGTACTTACAGGTAGGCAGAGCTCATAGATTATGGCCTACTTGGATTCGACGGAGCCTAGAGAGCCCAACTTTGAATTAGAGTTGAAGTGAGAGAGTGAAATGTTATGTTGCGCGAAATCTGAAAATTTTAGGGTTCCGGGTTACAAGTATAAGACTTAGAGCGAAATCTGAAAATTTTAGGTCGCGCGAATATTTTTAGAAAGCGCGCTCTTTAAAACATCGATGGAAAAAAAAAACCGTCATTAAAATTTCACTTTAAACATGACGCTTATTACATTAAAGACGTCATGGTAAAACTATGTATGACGCAAAATCAAACATCCATTGTGAAAACTAAGAGAAACCATGGCAAAAGTTTTACCAAAACCGACGTAATTTCATTATTCCACGACTCAAACACTGAACTTAACGCCATTTATTTTAAAGAAACCACGTAGTCTGTTGAACCAATAGCGTCATTTGAATAACCTTTTATGTTTTTTTTTAAATCGATGACGTTGTTATTCGTGTACAATGTCATTTTAAAGGAACATAAACACCGTCGTCAAAAAAATAAACATCGACTAAAAACATAAATACCGTCGTTAAAAAATAATACCCTAAACCCTATATTATATATTTCTAAAATATTATTTTGTAAAAGGGTTTATGATTTTACAACCTAATATATAACAAACATAAACCGTAAACCCCAAAAATTATCCTAAACCCTAAACCATCAAACTATAAGTGATGTTATGACTCATCAAAACAATTTTGTTTTGGGTGGTCATTTTAAATTTGTATTACTCAAACTGCATTTTTTTAAGCTTTAGGGGGAAGAAAATATATCAATGACTTCATAGGAGTTGACGTTGCATTTTTTGGATTTATTTTGAATTTATTTTGAATTAAAAATAATAAAATATTTTTATAAACAACAACAAACCACGTCGGCATTAAGAAATTAAAGACGTTGTAAATCGTAATAAACGACTCACTTGTAAAAAGGACGTCGTTTAAAACAGAAACCATGGCGGATGTTTCACCATCCGACGTAAACTCAATATTCCACGACTTAAACACCGTCGTTAAAAAGTAACACCCTAAACCCTAAACCCTAAATTATATATTTTTAAAATATAATTTTATAAAAGGGTTTATGGTTTGGCTTAATTATGTACATGCCCTGTGCTTTCCAACTTATCTCAGATTACCACTGTGGTGGAAAACGTCTCAGTAACCCCAACGCAAAAACGGTCTCACGTTACCCTTTCCGTCAGTTTTTTGAAGTTCCGTTCTGAACGTTATCGCTCATCTCCCAAAATTCCGAACAGCAGCTCCTCCCATTTGTTACTGTTCATCGCACCAGTTTTTGGGCTGCCATCGCCTCCTCCGGCCACCCCAAGCAACGACATGGAAATCAAAAGAACCAGCACGTTGTCCTCTACCACCCTCACATCTCAGCCGCTGCCAACCGTCGTCGGATCACCGAAAAAAGCAAGAAATTGGCCGGTTTTTACCCAAAATCTCCATTGCTCGTTCGGGCGATTCCGAGCACCATTTTCTTCGATCCAGGTATGATTTTTCAACCTCTCGAGTTGTTCTTGCTGCTAGTTGTGTTGGTTAGGAGAAATTTCTGAGTTTTGGAGGGTAAATAAGTGATGAACAGTAACAATGGGGAGGGGCTACTCTTCCGGAATTTTGGGGAGATGAACAGAATATTCGAACGCACTTCAAAAAACGGAAAGGGTAACGTGAGAGTTTTTGCACGTTGGGGGTACTTTGAGACGTTTTCCACCACAGGTGGTAATCTGAGATAAGTTGGAAAGCACAGGGGGCATGTACATAATTATCCTTTAACCATAAACCTTAATAAATTATCCTTTAACCCTAAACCTTAATAAATAACAACCCTAAACCCTAAACGTCAAACTATAAGTGATGTTATGACTCATCGAAATAATTTTTTTTTGGGTGGTCATTTTAAATTTGTATTACTCAAAATGAATTTTTTTTAAGCTTTAGGAGGAAGAAAATATATCAATGACTTCAGAGGAGTTGACGTTGCATTTTTTTTATCTATTTTAAATTTGTTATGAATATTTTGAATGGAATAGAATAAAATATTCCTACAAACACAACAAACCACGTCGACTTTAAGAAAGTAACGACATTGTAAATTTAACAAACGACTTACTTGAAAAAAGGACGTCGTTTAAAAGCGAAACCATGGCGAAATTTTCACTCAAACGACGTCGCATCGACGTACAAACAGTATATCACGACTTAAACTAAAAAGGTGTCGCCGTATAATTTAATTACCACGTCATCTCTGTCATCTAAATATCCTTTTACGTCGGATTTGTTTCAAACGATGACGTTGTTTCCAACCCAATAAGACGACGGTTTTTGACATAATTATGTCGTTGGAAAGTTATTACACGTCGGTTACGCAATTTTTTTTTTTTAAATTAAGAAAACCTCAACAACTTTTTAGGGAAAAAAAGGATGTATATTATAGACAAAATTTGTACATTATATATTATAGACAAAATTTGTACATTATATATAAAAATATCATGTGTTCTAAAAATCCTCTACTCCATATGAAGGCAAACAAACTCTGCCCATTCTTTCCTGACTTTGTCAATGGCTGCTTGGGGGTATGGCCCTTGATCTTTTCCCTTCGCAAATTGCAATCCATAAACAATGATTATTAAGCTTTATAAATAAACAGAAATTCAATCACAGACGACGCTATTTTTCATAACCGATGTAGTATATCGATTCAACGACGGTAATTTTAAAGGACCGTCGTTGATAATACAAAAAACCACATAAAATGTACCTGAAAATTTTCTTCTTACCGTCTTCTCAAACTCCAGGTAAGGATCCATGATGATGTCTCTCATGAAGCGCATGACATAATAGCCGAATTCAACACTGCTTGGTTGCTTTGGTGTGCCTGGCAGAGTTTTCCAAATGGTTGCTTTACGGCCTTGTCTGCCTATGTGGGAATTATACATTTTTATAGCACTATTCAACATGTTTTTGGCCTCCTCATCAACCACTCGATTTCCGGGCAGAGGATCCAGAAAATAGACGGTTCCTTTCTTTGCTCTCACAATGAGCAAAACCCAATGACGGCTACACAAAATTAATATAAAACAAAGATATATAAAAAAGTCAGCACAAGAAAACACACGACGGTTATTTATAAAAAAAACACGACGTATTATATAGTTTCACATGACGAAATAACATAGCAATCGAGGTCATTATAAATTTATCACGACGGTAATTAACTAACGACGTGGTTAGAAATTTCAAACGACGCTATAAATAAACCACCGAAGTGGTTAGAAGTTTCAAACGGCACAAAATTAGTTAAACAGGTTTATACGCAGTGCATCATACAAACAAAATCCTATTAAGGAGACTAACCCTGGATTGTAAGGCATCATGAAAATCTGTTCACTATCTATCTTCTGAAGTCGATTGGCTACCAATCGTGATCTCTCAGTTAATGACCCAGCGTTGGCACTTACTTGTGCAGGGTCGATAAAGCCAACCATGTTGAACATATTTGCAGCTTTCAAATGATCAAATAAGCACCTAAATATATAAAACAAAGATATATATAAAAAAAGTCAGCACAAGAAAACACACGATGGTTATTTATAAACAAACGAAGTATTATATAATTTCACACGACGCAATGACATAGCAATCGACGTTATCATAAATTTATCATGACGGTACTTAACTAATGACGTGGTTAGTAGTTTCAAATGACGCAATAAATAAACCACCGACGTCTTATGCTATAATGATTTTTTTTTTCAACACAAATTTGTGTGTGAAATAAATATTTGATAAGGACAAACCTCATATATACTGCAAGCACAGTAGCCCCAATTTCTTCCATGCCTGCTATCTGCACCAAACACCTCCTTCTCAATTGTAAAGGTCATGATCTTCTCCTAAGGTGTTAGTGTCGTTTCCACATAATGACAAAGGGATTGTAAGGAAGATGGCACCTCCACCTTTGAATAATCAACTACTTCAATACGTTGTTTAAAGAAATAAAGCAAAATAAAATAACGTGGTAATTCAATAAACACGACGATTTAAAGAAAACAGCGTCGTCTGATAATAATTTAAACGACGGTAACAAAACACCGTCATGGTGAATAATTTATTACGTCATAGAAAACAAATTCTGACGTCTAATTAAAATGAAAAATTCATAGATAATGAATTTACCACAATTTCCTTTTCTGTTTTAATAAATAAATAGAGATATATAAGAAAGCTTGTACAACAATGTGAAAATTCAATTAAAAACAAAACTGCCGTGGAAATTTAAAACAAACGACGGTTTAAAGAAAATATCGACGTCTGAAATTTGAAAAACAAATAAAAAAAGGCAAAGTTATGAGAATATACCTTTTCATCATGCTTTTCTTCGTCTTGCTTTTCTTCATCTTGTTTTTCTTCTTTCTTCTCTTCATCTTGATTTTATAAATCCCTAGATTTTTGTTTTCAGTAATAAAGAAATATATATATATATATATAAGACAGATTGTACAGAAAGTAAAAAAAATTAAATCAAAACATCGTGGTAAGGCATAACATAAGACAGTATGTAAGAATTATGGACGTCTTAAAATTATTAAACGATGGTAAATAATAAACATCATGGGGATTTATCTATTACGTCGGTAAGGACTAAAACCGGCGTCTAAATCACCACAAAAGTTTTCAAAAATAACGACGTCTATTGGCGTGTAAAACAAGTAAACTAAATACGACATGGTATTGAAATCCAAACGACGGTTTATTAATAAAATCGTCGTGGTATGTATTTCAAACGACGGTTTGATTCATAATAACGACGTCTAATAGCTTTTTAAAAAAACAGAGAATTCAAAGTTCAGATATGTTACCATTTCTTCCTGCTTTTCCCCATTTTTGGCAGTATCATCCTCAAAATGTAGGGATCTCCCATCAGTTCCAGAGCAGCTTGCTTTGTCAGACATTGGTTTTTTGGGACTTTGCTCTAGACCTTGGTTTTGACAAGGGCTAGTTTTTGGTTTAAGCATGCTTGGATCAAAATTGGGGATGAGTTGGGAAAGCTGACTCAGTAAATGTTCCCTCTCAGCCTCTACCAATTGCTTGGTTCTAGCCTCCATCCTTAAAGTCTCTTCCCTTGATCTAGCTTCCATCTTCTTAGTCTCTTCTTGAAGGACAATTCTTACACTTTCCTTTAATTGATCGGCAAACTTTACCCTCTGTTGTCTAGGTAAATTGAAGTATTGCCTAGGGGAAATCCCAGCACCTACCCCTCTTACTCTCCCTGGATGCTCGGGACCCAAAGTCATGGTCAACACATCATTACTGCCAGATACACTGAGACTGCCTTCAGAGACTTGTTTTTGCAATTCATCCTAAAACAAAGATATAAAAAAAGTCAGAACAAGAAAACACACGACGGTTATTTATAAACAAGCGACGTATTATATAATTTCACACGACGCAATAACACAGAAATCGACATTATCATAAATTTATCACGACGGTACTTAACTAACGACGTGGTTAGTCGTTTCAAACGACGCAATAAATAAACCACCGACGTCTTATGCTATAATTACAAAAAACAGAGTAGCGATTCCAAATTCAGACCTGTAACGACGTTTTTTAAAACATCCTGACGTAGTAATATCATTCACACGACGCAAAATATAACATAAGACGTAATAAGAATTATCAGGGCAATACACACTTTAATAAAAATTTAAAACAGAGTGAGTAGGCGTACAATTAATTTTGCTTTCTCTGCCATCTTTGGATCCGGGATGTTACCATGTTTGTCTTGTCTAGCTTTCTTCCATTAGGTAGATCGATCAATTTCCACCCCGGGCATGGTTTCCTCCAATTGATCCTCCAAACCAACATATCCTTTTCGAGACAATCGATGATTGTACTCAAGTTTCTCCCTAATCTGTGAATGTTGAGAATGCACAGACACAAATTCTTGGGATAACCTTGAAGCTACAAAGGCATCCTATTCTGCTTTCTCTACGAATTTATATAGATCAGGGGGTTGGCTTAATTTCTCCTTCTCCTTGATGAATGGAAGGATATAATGCCTCGTTAGTGTAGACTTGAAATCCTTCCATTTCTTGGCAGCAAAAGATAACACCAGGTTCTTGCCCCCTTGACCTACCACAAAAGCCATGTCAATGGACCTGACTTTGAATCCTCAGAAATCGTTGTCGTGCTGGCTGGTTCTGTCTCAGCAGATGAAACAAACTTCATCTTCTTCAAGGACTTGTCTTGAGGAGTCACCATTACAAGCTCCTTATGATAAGTCCATAAATATACTCATTTATGTACTCTTTTTACTTAGGTTTTGTAGGAGAATTAGATTTAAAAAGGGCTTATTACTTTACTTTTCTGATTTTCAGCTTTTCTGCGCTCTTAGAAGGTTTTTAAGGAAAAATCAACTTTTTGGAGGAATTTTAGCGCAAGGCCAATTGGAGATGAAAGCTAACATCTTGAAGTTCAATCTGTGATTTTTCTAGAATATTCTACCGAGCCAATTGGTATAGTATTACAAGTAAAGCTAGCCCACGTGCAGACAAGACAGTTTCGTACATGTTACGTGAATGTGAAGAACGGGAGCCTTCCCAAATTTTACAAGTTACGTGTTATATATGGTTGGAAAGATAAGACATTTATCTTTCTAAAATATATTTTTAATGATTTTTCTACAAGGCCGAAGATCCCTAAATCGTGTGACAATTGGGCTGAGCTGTATTTCCCTGTGGAGTTAGGAATTGTGATTTTTACTTTTCTATTTGGATTCCTTGTTTACCAAGACTTCTTGGACGACTCTCAGTCAATTTTAGGGTTTATAACTTTGATATAAGTGATATAAAAGGCCAGCCAAGGCCCTGATACAGAGGATTCACGTCCAAAAGGGATCAACCGCGCAAGAGGAGAAAGCTGCCAACGAGTTCTTTCTTTTCCTTTCTCCTTTTAAGTTTCAGTTCTTATGTATTTATTTTTGAGTTCATCCAAGACATGAGTAACTAATTTCTTGTTAGTTAGGGCTTAATCTTGAAGCCCTAAACATGATTTCAATTCTATAAACAAGTTTGAATGGATTTTCAGTTTCTACAAGTGTGATGATTTCGGTTTCTCTATGTTATGTGAATTCTGATATTTTGTTTCTTTGAGTAGCTAACTTTGAAGCATGTATTGGAATTAAATTGTTGTAGAACATAGGTCAATTGCCATATTGAATGTGTTCTTGTTTGCAACGAATAATTGGGTTAAGAACTAGTTATGAGAAATCGATTCTTGAATTCCTAATAACAAATGCAATGTTTTAGGGTTTTTGTGACACTCATATTCTCTTTGATCTTAATAGATTCTTGATTGTTAATTTGAGTAAATGCCATACTAGATTTCAATTAAGAATACACGTATTCATGTAAATGCCATACACTTTACATGCACTTAAGAGAGAATCATGCAACTCGAGTCAAATGCCATGATCTTGTTGTGAGTGTCGTCATCATATGCTTACTAGAAATTTATTATCTATTGTTGTTTATGAATTGATTGATTGGTTAGAGGTGGATAGTGAGTCCTAGCTATTGTTCTTGATTGATTATAAACCAATTTCTCTTAAACTCTAATTTAAATTATGTTTTGTTTTGTTTTCCTTATTTTGTTTTATTCACAAAATCAAATCAAAACCCCCCTTGGTGTTGGCGTGTGTGTGGAAGTCCTTGTGTTTTCGTTGCATGACATTGATAAACATCTCTCTAGATTACAATCTCTGTGGGAATGACCCTTGCTTGCTTACTATACTATCATTTGATTTGTGCACTTGTAAGGTTTTAAATATTGTTGTTAAAAATTACCAACACCTTACCTCCATTTTTTTTCGAGCCAGAGTCCTTACTTTGGTCTTGAGAAACCATGGTTACAGACAAATCAAACCTGCAAGTGAAAATATTTCAAGAAAAAATTAAGAACACAAACAACGGTTATTTATAAAACATGACGTATGATAAGATTTTACATGACGCAATAACATAACATCAGACGTAATAAATGTTTAAAATGATGGTACTTAAACAACGACGAAACAATATAACAGAAGGCGTAATAAGAACTTATTACGGCGATATTTACATTCCGTCGTGATATTTAAACTCAAACGACGTTAATATTAATATAACATCGTGGTATTAACATTCACACGACGTGAATAATAAGATACCGTCGTCTATATAAGATTCCAAACCCTTCTTTCTTTGTCTTTGTATTTTAACAAATTAGGAAAAACAAAAACCATGGTTCAGAGAAATCAAACCTGCAATCAAACATTCACAGACAAAGAAAGAAGGGTATGGAATCTTATATAGACGACGGTATCTTGATATAACGTCGTGGTATTAACATTCACACGACGTGAATAATAAGATACCGTCGTCTATATAAGATTCCAAACCCTTCTTTCTTTATCTTTGTATTTTATCAAATTAGGAAAAACAAAAACCATGGTTCAGAGAAATCAAACCTGCAATCAAACAAGCAAATAAAAAAATGACGGTCATTTTAAAAACAACTTAGAACAACTTTCAGACGACGCTAGGATGACTGACGAACCGTCGTGGTCTATAAATTTAACCACGTAAATAAGAAGCTACCGTCGTCTTATTTAGTTGAAGTAGTTGTGTTCAAATTGGGAAACTTTCCCTCTTTGTCTGTATATTTTATCAAACTTGGAAAGAATTAAAATTATTTTGACCAGAAAAAAGGTAAACATATTTTCAAAACAAAAACCGTATGAGCATGTAAAACAGCAACAAAAATACTGAGAAATGCTTACCTTTTGCGTGCAATGAAAGCTTTCTCTCGGAGTTTGGTGTTTAAGTTCAGAGACGACGACGAAGACGAGAGGAAGACGATGAGATACACTGACAAGGAAAAAAGATGAAAAGTTTTCTCTCGGAGATTGAAATTTTTTCTCGGGTTTGGAAACAGTGCAAGTGTAAGTCAGGTAGACGAAAAGTTGAATATATAGACAAACCGTTTCATAAAAATAAGACGGCGGTTTACAGAGAAAGACGACGTATAAATAAAAAAATTATGACGGTAATTTTAACTTAGGACGTGGTAAATAAATACGATAGTAGTGTTGTAGGTACCGTCGTAGTAAACTCCAAAATAAAAGTCGATAAATTAATCTCTCACGTCATGGTACAAGGATTTAACACGTCGTTTTTTTTGTAATATACCGACGTGGATTATGTTATAATATACGACATATATTAAATAATAACCGACGTTGATGTTTACAATTAAACGGCAGTTTGTGTGTGAGGACCGCCGTGGGTTTTAAAGATTTATTGTATAAATTTGACGCTTTCTTTCAGTTTTGGTTTTCATTTAGGGTTCCAAGTTCTTCTGGAGGCTCATCTTCCTCTCTCATAGACACTCTCTCTCACATCTCAAAGACAATAATTTGGATGTCTTTCTCAAAGAGAAATGGAGCTTACTCTCCAACAAATCTATGTCCACAAGAAGAAGCTTGTCATCTAGCCTTCTCACTTCCGTGATCAAGCTTGATAGGAGACTTAGTGGTTCTGAATACTCCTTGCTTTCCATCAACAGAGATGCAAGCCTGGCCTCCACTCGCTGTCGAAGGAAAGTTCGCTTCTCAGACGGGTCCACTGCACCATTTCTTTGCAAAGGGAAATCAAGATCGGATGTGCTGTACTTTAGCTATGCATCAATAATACTACGTACAATTTTTGCAGTTTTCGCCTTGGGAATCAAGTTAAAGAAAGGCCTCAACTGGGTGAGAAGGTTACGAAGATCCTTTGCTCGATTTTCTTGTCTAAGAAGATCCGTCAGATTTGTGATAGCTCGTTCCTTTATCCGTGGAGCTTCAGAAGAAGAAGATGGGTTTTCAAGAATGCGATAAAGAATAGAAATGGCTTTAGATGGTCTCTAAAGCCTGAGCAATCGAATCAGTACTTGCTGGGAGATATGATGAAGACATTGTCAATGCTTTGAACTATCCAAGTCCTGCAGAAATAGAACAGACCAAACTATTAAAATCAAATAAAATTGAAACAACGACGGTTTTTTGTTCTACCGTCGTCTTTTTTTTGTCATCTTTTTTGTCGTCGTAGTATATTAAAGTAAGATGGTGGTAGGTTTATAATTACCGACGTAGATTATTGTTGTTAAACGTCGTTAAGTGTAATATAACCGACGTGAATTTTATTTTTTAATTATAAATAGAGTTTTTTTCCCAAATTCTTTCAGTTTTAGTTTTCAATTACAGTGCGTTATAAATAGAGTTTTTTTTCCCGATGAAATTTAAAAGTGCAAAGGATTTCATAAATGACGGAATTTAAAATGACGGAAATTAATGCTATAGAATTTGTAAAGTTTCTTGTTTGGGTGACTGATTTAAATCAAATATGAATATAAAAACAACGACGGTTTTTTGTTCTACCGTCGTGTTTTTTGGTCGTCTTAAATGTCATCGTAGTATATTAAAGTAAGATGGCGGTAGGTTTATAATTTTCGACGTCTTTAATTTCTACGTCAGTTACTTAATTCATTCTGTCGTTGGTCTTTTGCTCTGAGACTAAGACGACGCATTTTGTTTCACGACGTGGATTCTTTTTGTTAAACGTCGTTAGGTGTAATATAACCGACGTGGATTTGATTTTTTAATTATAAGTAGAGTTTTTTTTCACGAGTTCTTTCAGTTTTAGTTTTCAATTAGGGTTTCAACTTCTTCTTGTCCTTTTCTCTGTCTCACCTCACCTCTTAGGAGGCAATTGTTTGGATGTTGGTGCGTGTGTATGTTTGTCTATCTGATTCACAAACATACACACATCACCAATTTTCAAAAAAATTTCTCTCTGATTGCAAATCTGTGGCTGTTGTCGTGAAATTTTAGGAGGCAATTGTTTGGATGTTGATGTGTGTGTGCGTTTGTGTAGATACACAAACGCACACACATCATCAACTTCCAAAAAATTGTCTCTCTGATTGCAAATCTGAGGCAGCCGTCGTCAAATTTCATAGGCAATTTTTTGGATGTTAATGTGTATGTGCGTTTGTGTATCTCAAAGACACAAATACACATACATCATTAACCTCTAAAATATTATCTTTCTGGTAAGATAATGATGAGGAACAGAGTTCCATCTGGTAAGATTTCGTAACCCTTGGGATCTCAGAAAAATTTGATTATGTCTGTGGTTTTCTATATAAACCGTCGTGGTTATTTCAATTCTTGTCATTAAGTTGATCTACCGACGTAGGATAACAAAATTCAAGAAATAAATTGTTAAAAAAAATTCTTATTAAGACGACGGTTTAAATATAAGGTATGACGTATAATGTAATAACCCAAACTTTAATTAATATTTAGCTATTACTTTATTAAGGAAAAATGACACTTTTGCCCTTAGACTATTTTAGTAATTGAGAAGTTGACTTTTTGACCGGAGAGGATTTTGGAAATTTTGTTTGCACCGTTACGTAGAGCACGACGAAACGAGTTCGTAGACATGCGGCACGCTCGATTCCGAGATGTAACGAAGGAGGAAAGGTCTATAAACCAAAAGGACGTAATGGGAATTTTAAAATTGTCGGTGCTACAGTATTGCTACAGTACCCCGGTTCTATTTCTCCTTCTTCCTCGCGAGAGAGACCAGATTTTCTGGTTCTCTCTCTCTCTCCGCACATAGTCACCTTCAAGCAACGATTTCATCGCCATCCGAGGTCCGTTTTGAGTGAAATTTGTTGCAAAAGTTTCGTGTCGTTGTCCTCTACGTAACCCAGCTCAGCTCCGACGCCAACCGCAGCGAATCCACCGGAAAACTCGAAGGAAGTTGCCGGTTTTGACAGAATTTTCCAAGCTTACGTTCTCCCTCGATTCTTCACCAAATTGGACGAGTGAGGTATGATTTTCCAGCCATTTTTCGTAAGTTAGCTGCTGGTTGGGTTAGATTTCAGAAATTTTAAGTGTAGAGCGTTCGTTTTACAACTTAAGTTTCAGCCGGTTTTGAGGGTAAGATTCCGGCCACTTCCGGCCACTTTTTTGGGTAGGTCCAAGAACAAAAGTGGTTCCAAATTGGGTGCTTTATCTAAGTCAGGAGTTTGGGCAGGCGGTTTGGAGTTTTTCCGGCCGCCGGAAATTTCTCAAGCCACCCAAACTGCCGGCGCGTGTGGCGGCGCGTGGGCAGTCTGGTGGGGAGAATCCTCAGTTCCAGAATGATCCTAGTGTTCTCACGAGTGTGTAGAAATTCGCGGATCTCAATTCGGACGTCGTTTGAGTGTTAAGCGGACTTTTACATAGTATGCGTTATCCGGTTCAATAGTTTCGAACCATTGGATCGTGACCACTTTAAGATATGTTAATCTAGACCTTGCCAGGATTGTGTTGGATTCGACGGATCATGAATCGGAGTCCCGGATACTCCGGAATCGCGAACTCTAGGGTTAAGGTTTTAGAATCGTCGATCGTGTGATCGTGACGAATCTAACCGTCCGATCGAAACTAGATTAACGGGACGAATGTCCTAGGATTAAAGGAACGTATTGTGGGCACAGGAATAACTTTTAATTGATGCACGCACTTCTAGAAGCGGGGGTCGGGTTTTATTTAAACATTTATACCGAGCAGTTTTATTAATATATTTTATTCAGTATTTGAATCGGCATTCGGGCACCAGTTGACCCGCAAGAGGGACCTTCCAAAGGTCCAGCGAGCTCGGACCAACCGTGAGTGGACTTTTTGTTTTCATAAATGAATTTATGCAATTTACTTTCAGTATTTAATCTTGAATAATTTTTATTCAAAGAAAAGTGTTTTATAAGTGAGACATGTTTTTAAATATTATGATTTGCATGCTGCCGAGTGGAATATCCTTTAGAGATATAGAAAAAGAGAATTTTAGCTAAACATCAGATAAATGGCAGCAGAGTCCAGCCTTAACAGAAATTCAGTTATTTATCAAATTTTTCAACAAACTTTGCTTACTACTATTATTATTATTTTCTAAGCCACCTTAGGTACCCAGATATACAGATGTTGCCTTCGGATATGATGATGTCTACGGACATCCAGGTTGCCTTTGGATTTTATCGTTGCCTTCTATTTAGTCAAGGCATGCTTGATTGCCCCACGAGTTCCTTGGTACCCGGACTCGTGCGGAGCCGTGAATGCGGATCAGGGTTGACTACGGTCCCGAATCCTCGCTTTGCGGCTCGGGTTGACTCTGTGTCACCGAGACCGCCAGGAATTGACGGATATCGGAATTGATGGCAAACCAGAATTGACGGAAATAGAGGGGTACACCTAAGTGGTAGTTTTAAATGGATTTTAATGCTTTACAAGATTAATGTTAACCATGATTGTGTTTGGTATATAATGCATGAATACATTGATTTCAGTATGTGTATGATAAAGAAAATGAGTTAGTTTTGTATAATTGTATTTTTACTGTGGGGTTAGTATGTTCTTACTTATTTTTTTAACTTTGTTTTTGGGGTCCACTCACCTTTATAATGTTTTGCGCCCCCAGTGTAGACGTGCATCCGAGAGCCACCACAGGGCATTCCCGCTTCCCGTTCTTCCCCATTTTTGACGTAGGGTTCCTTGGTTCACCACGGTTACCTCCTTTGTAATTAAACCTGTATAGATGCTCTGAAAATTGCCCTGGAACATCTTTAACTGTTGGAACTTACTTACTTTTGTATACTGGCAGTTGGTGTATATATTTAGGTACTTGTTGACAGTGTAAACTTTGGGAACGTTCAATTTACGGAGACTGCCGAATTTTCGGTAGAAGTCGGATTTAAGGGAATTAAATTTTAATCAAAAAGGGCAACCAAGTCAATTGTGTTCGGCAACCACCGGGTGTCGATCACAAACAGGGTTCGCTCGGATTCCAAAGCGGAATTTGGGTCGGGTCCTGTCATATAAAGTGAATTAATACGACAGAAATTTTAAAATACGTCGTTAAATGAAAAACCCCAGCGTGGTGAGAGTTAAAGATACCGTCGTAGAACTATACTAGAAAGACATCGATATATTTATCTTTGTCGTAGTTGTACATTAATTTAATATGGCGGTATTTTGTATTATACCGCCGTGGATTTATTTGTAATTATACGGCGCCTTATACGAAAACTTGGTCGTGTTAATTTCTGAGTAAAAACAGCGGCTTTTTTTGACATCGTCGTCTTTACTTTTTACGTCGGTCTATTCATACCTTCTGCCGTTCTTTGTTGGCTTAGATTTTACTCTGCGGAAATCCTATTTCAATAAGACGTCGGTTTTTTAATTAGGTGTGTCGTTTTTTAGAAACAACCATTGGAATTTCCATTTTTTAGGTGTTTAAGGTGTTATTACACGGCGGTTTTATAGAACCGTTGTCTTTTAAAAAACAACGACGGTTTTCCCTTAGACTATCGTTTTTTTCTAGTCGTCTTTATCACTTTTTGTAATAGTGTCCTCTTGCTGGTAAATATAAACTGAATGCAGATGCTGCTTATATTCCCGAAACATAGCTATGGCCTTTCCTCTTGTCACCGCCACCTCTCCTAAATATGCGGAGATCATGGCACTTCAATTCGGGATGAAATTTGCTCGGGATGATGGCTTTTCTTCTATACTGATTGAGTCTGATTCACAAGCAATTGTAAATAAAGGAAATATACATCTAATACTTAGGAAATGAACTTTATCCACAACCTATACAACAAAATATTCTAAACGGCGAATTCATTTTGTTTATACTAGTTGAGCTAAATCTTTTTTATTTTAAACCAAGTATCTTAGCCTAGTCTCTTTCAACACAAATAGAAAAAGCAAAAAGGGAATAGATCTTTACTATTGATGACATTTTCTTGATTTCTCAAGAATGAACGCCCTGGTTGGAAAAACCTTTTCTTTCTCTTGATTTTGACTCCTTCACCGTAAGGCTCCAAGATTGGAGTGCTCTACCTCACCACACCAAATGCGCCTAGAAATGAAGAGAAGACAATCAAGAAGTATGGATGCTAGTTTACTTCTTGATTGGACTAATTTTTGGTTTATGGAAGATGAGATATGAAAGATGATTACTCATCAAGCAAAGTAGGAAACCGAAAAACCTAGCTAGGTTTTCTCCAACACTTAGCCTATATTAAACAACATAAAAGACAACTGGGTGGGTCTTTGAGGCTCCATTTGGTCCATGGGTCATGTCATCTTATGCCACTTATCCTTGGGCCCAATAGCCTTTTGGGATATTTTGTCCATTTCCTATTAAATTATAATTATAATCTTACTTAATTGACCCGGTCAAACTATTTGACTTTGGTAAATTGCTCCAGTCAACATGTTGACTTTTGACCGTTGACTTTGACATTTAATTATCAACCATTGACTTTGACATTTCTCCTCATTTGTCATTTGTACCTCTAATCACATTCTTTAGGTGTGCAGATTCGTAGGTACCCTTTAGCAAGGTAGTAGATTGACTCAACTTCTCAGAAATGATATACGATTTAAATTCCCCAATTTAATTCTTCCTATTAATAAAGGTTAATTGAAACGTTTTAGGACATCCACAAACCATAGTTGTCGCCTAGCAGCAAGTCACAGTTATCCGAGATAAATGAGACATTGTGAAAGAACCTATTCAATTTGGAATGACTATGCAATTGAATCCTTCTATTACGTCTATACTCCTTATTCACATTATTAGATCATGAAATCCGATTGTCAATATCCTAATGTGAATCATTCCTTTTATATGATTATCTTTGTAAGATTTGATGACTTTTTCTTTCAAATCTTATCCACTACTCTCCGCAAAGATTTGACCGATAATATCTTGGAGTATTCTCTCTCCTTCACTGAGAGTAGAGATTCCTTATTGTATATTCATTTGCTTCCATGACTCTATTGAGAGTCTTGATGAACACCTTTAAGCTATGCCTAGTTCAGCATGACTGTATAGTGTCCTCAAAGATTAACAACATAGCCACAAAACATCTATTATGCCTCAGGTCTAAGGATTAGTTTGCACCATTGTAATTTATGAGTTCTAGCTTGACATGTGAGTAAAGACTTCCATGCTGTAACTTATGTGTTGGATCACGTTCAGTGTACTTGTTCTTCTACAAGCACCTACACACATATCGATGTGTATTCGCACTTAATGACTTGAGACCTTGCTATTCCCTATATGTAGAGATGATACTATGTGTACTAGTCTTTACGGAATATTAACACCCAATCAATATTCCTATGACCAGAAACATATTCGGGATTTAGGGATGATGATAAGTCTCCATATATGTAATCTCATTACATAGCTCTCATATCCACTTGTGTATTCCTTGGACTATGGTTGTTCTACATAAATATAGGATGATTTAATGTATAAAACAACATTTCTTACCCATTGCTAACATAATATGTCTTTTATCAAAGATGTTCTTAACTCTAACTATTACATAATTAGTTGGCTTTAAGGGCATATTTCTAACAGTAAATGACTTAAAGAATGGTGAGGAACAGTCATGGATGGGCATCTCATTGATCATATTAAGAGGAGTCTGCAACAATTTAATGATGTTATTGTTTCTTTCAGTCCAATTTTACAAGATGATACTGTTGTATCGTCTTTCGCCAAAAAAAAAAAACACAGAAAGTGGGGAGAAACTAAAGGACAATGGAGATAAGGTAGAGTAGAAATTTCACTTCAGCTCGGCTGACTAGGAACACTAATATTGCCACACAAAAAAAAAAAAAAAAAACAGAGAAGAAATAATTTAACACTTTACTGGACCATGGTACGTGGAGCATTTTCTTCTCATCTCCTTCGCCGTACTGGAATTTGGGCCGCGCATAGAAAGAGAGATAGAAGGAACAGTACCACCCATGGGCGGAACTAGGTAGAGGGCTACCATGGGCTCTAGCCCAGGTAGCCTTTTTATAAAATTAAAATATATTACATATATTTTAATGTTATTCATCCCATAAAAACTTAGTAGCCCACTCATATGTAGTTTTGTTACCCATTGTCTACTCAATTTTTGTAGGCATATAATCATATTATATTTAATTTGTTTGCTCAATTAATATAATAATCTCTTGATAAACACTCATGATTTCAGTTACTATTTTATCCCAATCTGTACTTTAATATATTTCTAGAAAAACTATAGAAACAGTAAGTATCCAAACAAAAATTGGTCCTTAGATTTAAGCTATAACAACTTTAACTAGCCCACCCATTGAAAAATTCCTGGTTCCGCCCTTGGTACCACCAGCCATTCTGCGTTGGTGTGTGACCCCTGTATTAGTTTTGATCTCATGTATGGGTTAAGTTCCTTATTGTATGTTTTGTTTTTTTTTCTTTTTGCGAAAGAAGTTCCTTATTGTTTAAGAGTTAGGTTAAGTAATATTGAATTCATGTCTGTTTAATGGACCTAGCTAGTGGTTCATGTAGTGATGAGGCCTATAGAAAGGGTTATACGTTATAGAAAGCTACAGAGAAGAGGCTTTCCTTTTTTATTCTTTCTTTCTCTCTCTGTTTCTTTCTTCCCAGCCTCCCTTGCCACTCCCCCGTTGCTAACTAAACGAAGAGGCTTTCTTCCATTGTTTCACAAACAAGAGAAGCACGAAATTAGAAAGGAAAAAAATTATTAATTGTTCCTTGCGGTTGGTTTGGCTTTTGCGTCAGTGCACAATTTAAAAACAAATGGTCTATTGATTCCATGGCAGACCAACACAAGACACAGACATGCTGGGACTTTCGTCGAGCACCTGGTGTGCACAAAAGGGGTCGCTTTGCAGCTATCCAAGGGGTCGTCCATGGAGTCCACAGCCAAATTTCAGGCATTCCAAGGAGTCGTTAGACTCCTCTTGTCCCAACGTGCGTCCGCCTCTGGTTGGGACTGGACCCATAATTACTGGGATGAATTCAATTTCAATCAAGTTCATGCCAAGCCACCAAACTACAGTAATTTTACGTGTAATCAAGGGGCTATCTATGAGCAAATAAAATAGATATTGAACTTCAAATTTTTATTAGAGGATGCCAAACACATACAAGATTCAAAGAAGTGACAACATTATACGAAAGTTATACAATATCACGTATACATACCATCAACAATTTATGTCTATAGTTTGACGTTCCTATCAAAGATTCCTCTTCCATAAGTAGAAATGCAAATCTCAATAAGAAGAGGAAATTGCATCCAAATAAATAAGGTGATTGGAACACTAGCGAGAAAAATAATTGGAATAACAATCCATGATTGTTCATGAATCATAATGAAAAGGCCAGAAGAAAAGGCAACCATCATGGCTGCGATAGATATGAATAAGGTGGAAAGGCCTATTATCATCTTTGTTGGCAAGGATTTGAGGAAATCATTTTCTGCATAACGTGACGTAAGGATTCCCAGAAACATCAACACTGAAGTTGTGGAAGAAAATAACGATATAGCATCTGAAACTATAAAAACCATAAATAACTTTTTTTTCAAGAATATGGGAATGCCTGTTTCTCCATTGTTTCCACCAGGGACTGTGAATGCTGAAGCAAACATGATGGTAATAATGAGAGCACCTACAACCGTACAAGAAGTTGCAGTTTCTTTCATCCATCTTTCTCCTTCCTTCACCAATTCCTTGTGATTCTTGGTAAACAGAGCACGGGGTGTCAAATTCTCCGCATTTAAAGTGTCTCTCATCCTCGGAAGTACAATAGTCTCCACCTCCTACATTTTATTGAACAAAAGATCAGTGTAACTATAAACTTATTACTCCATGTTTCCTTCCAAACCATTGATTATTTGAATTTTAAGAGCCCCTATAACCCCGAAGACATGCATCCATGCAGTAGTAAACCTTTTTTATTTTAATTTTTCTCTCACTGTGCATTTGTATTGTTTCCATTAAAGGTTAATTGGTCCAGCTGGTTTTCCATTAGAAGATAGGTTCGATGTTCGCTGGAAATTAATTCAAACATTAATTTTCAGAATCCGAATAAATCAGATTTAATGTTATTGAACGAAGATGACTTCATTTTAGCTCGGCTATATATGTACCACTTGTCATCCTCCAAAAAATAAATTTGTATATGCCAGAGAGGGATCTGTAAGTTTTTATTTATTTATTTTCTTTTTCTACTTTCTTTTTTTAGTAAATTTGGTTTTTTTTTTCTTACCTACAACCCATCAGCTTATTTTTCTATAAAATAAAACCTAATTTTTATAAGTAAAAGCCGATAAATAGGACCTAATTAGGGATGACATAAATCCTCATCAGGTCGGGTCCTCGAATCCCTGGCCCTAACGGGGGGGTTATTTCAGGGCAAAAATGGGGATTGGGTATGGAGATCCATTAAGTTTAAAAGTTCCTATCGGGTATGGGTAAGGGATGGTATTGACATTCCCGTCCCCGAACCCGACCCGATAATTATATATTTATTTTCAAATTAATAAATATATAATAGAATTCCCTTAAAATATTTAAGTGGTGAAGGAGGTTTTGAACCCCAACTCCACCTTAAAAACTCACAACCTTACCACCAGTGCATTAGTCAAATATATTTCACTAATGAAGGCTAGCTTGAGGCAAGTGAGGAGAAAAACGTGAAAAGCCTTGGCTAAAGAAGGAAATAAAAAAATAAAAAAAATCTGCCTATGAATTGGATGTAAGATATTTATTCGTCTTGAACCACTTAAATGTGGTCTGCTAATCAACATGGAGTATAAGACCTATGCAAAGACTAGGAATTCGAGAATGACTGGTTATGTAGTTCTTGGAAGTTGGAACTGTGTTTTTCAGTTTAAATATCCAAGACTAACAAGAGTTCCTAATAAACACCGCCATGTTCTGAGCTTCATCCACCATTAAAAACTGCCTGAAAAACACCATCTTCGAAGCTGAGATAAAATCTCTTTTTCTAAACTTACGAACTCTTAGCTCCCACACCACAAGCCTCAAAAATGAAGATCAATTTTGATCCACTAAAGCAAGCCTCCTATGCCACTAATACCTGAAGGAGTCATTCATCTCTAGGGCATTCCTTAAAATTGACATATCCTTTCGGAATGTTTTGGGGCCTCGTGCCAGAAACTCATAAAAGGGGAACTAGAGCTCTTTACAGCAGTCCACCAGGCCCAGTTCAGCTCTCAACTAAAAAAGCTTCCCACAATATGTAGGGAACCCTATTTTTTCCCAAAATCCCAGCTATCTATTTATTCACTGCTTATTGCAAGATCCTTTCATCATGAACTTTCATTATTTACAGGAAATACAGTAAGGAAATGCTATGTTTATTTATTTATCATAAGCATAGAAAAAGAAGAAAACTAACTCTGAATGAGCCCCACGAATTCCCACATTTCACGGAAAGAAAATGGGTCTTGAGAAGGGGCCATATGAAAACGAATTAATAGAAAAAGAAGAAAACTAACTCTGAATTATATGGAATGATATATTCTGACCTTGAACCATTGCAATTCTCTCTGCATTTGCAACGCTGCTCCTGAGATATTATCGAGCTTTGCCAATGGCGATAACATCGCTGCCATATGTAGCATGTTACTGTTAGAGGTATCTCCAAGATTTCCAATCACATTTCTTTCTGTTTTATCGAGTCTATAAATCAGGCTATAAATCCTTTCTTGACGACATTCAATGGCAAACTGCAAGGGGTTTCTTTGATTTTGATTATTGCTCCACACGAGATCTGGACTTGCTTGGAATATACGATCAATAAACTCGAAAACCCCTAGCTCGACAGCTTGGAAAATGGCTCCACCACATAAATCTTCCATGTCTATACCATCCAAATGTTTTATCACTTCACACATGTGATCTAGAAGTCCAAGGGATTGAGAATGGATCAATTTTATTTCACGTATGCGGTTGATTCCTAGGTTATCATTGAAAAAAAAAAAAAAAAAACACAAAAACACAAAAACAAAAGTCATTTAAATCCTTCAAGAAAAATTGAATTTTAAAACCATTGATGGAGAAAAGAAAAACGACAAGTGGTAAAGAATGTAGCATACCCAATAGTTCAAGGAGATTCGTGATCAGACCTTGCAATATACGTAGCACTGCAATAGAAGTTCAAAATCCAAAATATGATGGAGAAATATATGCCATAACAAAATGTAAAAAACGAAAGAAAAATTACATATTTTGTTTGAACATTAGCTCACATGAAAAGTTCCCTAATAGGTGCAAGGAATATTTTCATACAGAAACGGATGAGAATATGAGTAGGATCGACTATGAACCAAATATCCAATAATTTAAGAATATTGTGAGAGCATCTCCAAGATCTACACAATTTTTTTTACCTGTACTGGAGCAACATGGCGGTTACCATCATTCCTTTGTTTTTGTTTTTGGGAAAAGCGATATAGTTTATTGATGATGGAGGTAACAAGTACAAAAAAATTGATTGGTCCTTGGCAGATTAGGCAAGCCTCTCTACACATAAGGGTTCGGTCGTTGGATTAACCAAGTAGCCTATATTCTCTTTCGGCATAGACGTCAGAGAGAACCTTAATGTCCAAGGGAGATGATCCCTTTTTATTTGCTCTCTTTGCTATGAGCCCCCAAATAAGCTAGCTGGCCTGTGGGCATGTAGGATTTGAACTTTCTTTTTTAACAAATTGACGTACCCAAGTAAATCTAGTGGAGCATAATGTGCCACCCAACCCATCTGTTATGCTCAAATTTTAATTTAAGTAATAGAAATTAGTGTACTATGTAATTTAAACCTAAGAAAATAATATATACTATGTCGATTTGTATCACGACTTGTAAATTTTTGGATCTGCCACAGAAAGTGATACAGAGAATGTAACCCCTGTTTTTCAGGAACACATCAACTGATATGCGTCTAGCGCTTCAAGCGGAAGCTAGTTTTCATCAAAAAAATTCAACTTGTAACCCCTATTTGACATGGTTGATTTTTGTAGGGTCAGAACAACCTTTTTTGGACTTCAATTTTACAATAATTTTAAAAGTTTTAGAACCTAAAGTCTAAGCAATGAATGGTCGACCATCAAGATTTTTCCCTGCCGGCAGCTGCATCTGTTGTGCAAGATGGAAGAAAGTCTTGCTGGGAGCTGGATACTATGGACAATACTCCGCTCCTCATATATACAAGGAGGAAGTCCTCCCTAAATGTAATGTGTGGCCTTGAATATTTTGTGGTACTTAGAAATTAGTTTATAAAAGCCTTAAAGTCGGCTGACTTCTTTCTTCCTCCTTTGAATGGCACTGCTTGTATTTTTTATTTTTTATTTTTTTGAGAAAGATAATTCATTCATATAACCAAAAGCGTACACAGAGTGACATAATATAGTAGTCTCTTTAAAACCTTCCTAGGAAAATCACATGGGACAAACCCCAGAAGAGGGAAGAGTCTGCACACATGTCATGGACTAATAAAAGAGCCCGATTCAGGTCACTTTGGACCATTGCAATAAAGAAACAAAGCAAAAGTGAAACCCAACACAGACGAGAACACAGCAACACATCCCGACTGTCCAAAGAATCCTACTATGAAACCATAGAACTTTGTACAACCACAGAATAGTGAAAGCACTTGACATAGAGCACTCCAAGAGAGACTCCAATAATGACAGAAGAGGAACCCCACGGAAGCATACCAGCTCAATCCAAAACCCACCAAAGAAAACCAGAAGTCTTCGATTAGCGCTACAAAGAGATAATATGCATAAGACAACTCAAAAGAAGAAACAAAACATAACGAACATGCCAAGAAAAGAAAAAACTGAAGAAAAAAAAACCCTCAAGAGGCACTCCGTGTCATCGCAACACGGCAAGGAAATCTCCTATGGAAATACCATAGTCCTTTAGGCAGGCGAAGAATCAAAAGGTATGCTGAGAGAGATAACAACATAGAAAAACGTCACGCCACAAGAAAACAAAACTGGCCTCAGCCACTTAACGTGAAACCAGATGTCAGGTATGAATGCATTCACCAGATGCCAAGCCCACTAATGCTCCATATAAACATTAAGGAAGGCTCTCAGGATACCCCACTAAACCAGTCTCCAAATGCTTATAAGAACATGCAGCATTGCAGGGACGCTTAGGATCCACGAAGTCTACCCTAAGAACCAAGACATCACTATCAACGGACGCCACAACTGTATCTTATGCTTAACTCTCATTTTAACAGAAGCACTGCGGGAAGCCTCCCATTTTTTGGGTCTCCTGTAACCCATCTTGGTTGGAATACTTGCAGAAAACTGGATAATAGGCATAAGGTTGAAAGGATCAAAGAGTACCGAATCCATATGAGTGGGAGTAACCACTGAAGGACCAATGTGATTGCCAATCACTAGAGTCGCTCGTATACAGGGAAGAACCACAGTGGAAACTCCTAACGTCGAAACATTTGGATATAATGCAAAAAACAACGGAGAACAAGTAGCATCATCAGAAGATCCAACATGGCAACGAAGAGACTCGATCCCCTCAAGTACAGTGGGGCGACGTGGCAGAGACGGGAAGGAGAGAGAATCCTCAAGGTCATTCCGATCCAAGAAGACGATTGCCAAGACCGAGCATCCAAACTACGACGGTCACCCGGGCCATCATTATTCCAAATACCATCCTAACTTGAGGAATGACTGGGGCTCTTATAAGAAGGTGAATTGTCGAGTAGCGGTGTGCCAAAGTACCAATAGATTTACCCTGTAAATTGGTGTCACCCTCTAAATCAACAAAAATAGAGGCAAACTAGAAAAACAAATTCGGATTGAGGAGCCCATGAATAATTTCATACTTTGCAATACACACCTAAGTAGGATGACGGATTATGACGCACACAAAACAATATTTAGGAAGATATTTATACCTAAACTCCACCATTTTCTCTCCCACCTCGAAAAGGTAACTAGTCTCCATCGAAGAAGAGGTTGTGTGATGTCAAACCACACGAATACTAATAAAAGGCCCTACACAATCAATACCATCACGATTATCCACCCAAAGAACTTTCGCTGGCCCCAATTGCTTTAGCAATGGCGACAGTCATACAAAAACGAGGAACACCATGGAGCTGAACCCAAAAGTGCTATATGACACAGACATAGAATGCATAATCCCATCATCCAGGAGGTCTGCTAACAAAATCAAAGAGCATTGAAACACCCAGGGCTCCATATCAAGGACTCGTTTTTTTTTTATCATAATCACAAACAAAGCGCACCCAAAAGCTGTTGGAGTCCATTTCCTTGATAGAGACATTTGCAGAGCCTTTCCAGAGTTGTGAGAAGAGGTTATGATGAACTTATTGCGATTAATAGGTTGATCTGTAAGGACCTTACCTTACCTACAAGACCATAAATGAATCCAACAAAACTATCGAAAGTATTAGAAGAACAAATAATCACACCAACTTGTCCACGTGGCATGAGAACCAATTGGCTCCCAAAGGACAATTCAATATCAGTGACGGTAGCATCACGATTAGAGGCTGGAGAAGACATAGAGACAATGGCAGGAGCTAAAAGGAGACCAACCCCAGTCGCAAGTAAAAAACCACCAAAAACCCCCAAGACTCTACTGAAAACACGAGGGGAGGTAATGGCGCGAGAGAAAGCCAACACGAGCGCACTAGACCCAAGTGTACCGAGAGAGCGTGGAGGATCAAATGATACTAGGGCAATGACAACGATGGGATAAGGAGAGGAGGGCAATCGTGATGATGGCAGTTGGCTGAAGAGACAAATACCAAAACCTAAATCTAAACCCTAACCCTATACCGAAGACACATGTCCCTCGTCACGTGCGAGAGAGAATCTTTGAATGGCACTGCAGGTTCAAATAGAAAAGTTCTTTAACTTTAGTTCTAGGACTCCGATTGTGTTGACCAATAATACTTTCGGCTTTAATTACTAAGAGAAATATTTAAAGATGGATGAACATAACAAGGTCATCCTTCATTGTGTGACTGTACGCGGCATGCTAGCACCGTAAGAAGTGGTTGTGGGTGCAAAAAGAGTGATTAGCGACTTGATCTTGACTTTGTCAAACATTTGGGGCCGAGTTAGGAACGAGTTCTTGGCAGTTTGGTTTTTTTGTCTTGATAACAAGACTTTTCAGGCTCGTTTGGTAGGGGGGCTATCATGGATTGGATTAAATATTGGTATTGTCTTGAATTGGCTTGGCTTGGCATAAGCTGGATAACACTTATACAGCATTTGGTGTATTTTTGATTGGACTATGACTTTTTTTCTTTTTTTTGGAAAAGTAAGAGTTTTTAAATATTTTTTTGACTTTTCTTCTCTCTCCATCTCTTTCTTCCTCTTTGCATCTCGTTTTTTATTTTTTGGACAAACCTCTCTGCATCTCTTTCTTCTTCTTCCCCTCTACATATCTTTCATCTTCTTCTTCTCCATTTTCTCTCCTTTTCTTCTGTCTACTTTTCTTTTTTTTTTTCAAAAATTTTCTCCAATCTTCTCTGTCTTCTTCTAAAATTTTCTCTCCTCTTCTTCTCCATTTTCTTTCTTCTTCTCAAATTTTTTTCAAAAAATTTATCTCATCTCTTCTTCTCCATTTTCTCTCCTCCTCTTTGTTTTGTTTTTCAAAATTTTTATGTTCTCTCCTCTTCCTCTTCTATTCTGTCTTCTCCTTCTTGGGTGGTTGTGGCTGGTGGTCGTGGCAGGTGGTCGTATCTGGTGGTTGGGGATGGTGCTTGTAGCTGCCGCTTGGTGGGTCTTTGGTTGTAGGGCGATTGGGTGCGGTTGCTAGTTGCTTGGGTCATCGAGACTGTTAGTCCCTCCTCTCCAGACGAGTTTCGCTAAGAACACCTAAGGAGGTGTTTTTGGTGGGCCCAACATTAGTTAATCCCACTTAAAATTAGAACCAGGTGAAACAAACGTGGGATAAAACTTTAGCCAAGCCAGTCCAAGCTTGCACGGTGTAACAAACACGCCCTTCGAGTTGTGTTTTGGAGCTATTGTGCTTAGCTGCTTTGTCTTCTTAGAGGCTTTTTGAAAACAAAATTGAATCATGAAAAGCTCTAACAAAATGGATTGGATGGTGTTCAAAACAAATTATGTTAAGAACAGAGCTCCTTGTTGATATCTTGAATGAATGATAACAATGATGATGCTGAAGAACTGTAAAAAAGTTTTCAAAGAACTTGATGATATGCTACGTGGAATCTGAAAATTAATCAGTCTCCTCTCTTTTCGGTTGAGATGCCACGACCTTTCCAAGGACCAGATCTTCTTGGACCGTGCTTTTGAGCTCGAAGCTTGGGCCACAACCTTGGGTTTCCATACTTGGTATGAGATTTAACTTTGGGCCAATCCACTTCGTTTATGGGCCAAAATGCTTTTCTAATTGGCTTATCCACATCATCTTCCTTTGTGGGCTGAAGGTTTGATAACAAACCCTAGGTATGAATAGACTGATGAACCGTTTTCGCAAATGTGATTAATGAATCGAGCTCCACAAACTGAGGTAAATCTAGAGGGATGTTAATCAGATTTTAAAATTCATTCAATTTGAGTTTTTTTACTCATAATCTTCAATTCCTTCAATTTAGTTGTTTATTGTTATTGGAAGTTGAATTGAGGATTCAAAATGAATTCGGAGGAGTTTCAACATAAATTTTTACAGGTTGGATTGCTGGAGAGTTTTTACATATTTAGGTTCGTCAATTTATCATAACAGAAAATCAACTCGTATCAATCTTTGTTGAATAAGTAGTATTAATAATCATATAAATTATAATATTCATAAATTATAATTACCATGACCTACATTACGTATAACATATTTTTCAAAAATGTAAAATATCAATGTAAGAAATCAAAGTATCTTGGTTCTATCGCACAAGTAGAGTGATAGATTGATTATAAAAATTTTGATAAATTATTGATTCATCTGGTGTCTAAATATATGATTCATTTACAAGTTTACTTTGTGTGAAATTGAGTGAATTGGATGAACTAGGAGGAAGGTTACATGAGTTTATATTGTTTAAATGGTATTATGATTAAAATTAGAGGAGAAATTGGTTGAAAATCCTGGGAACTCACTAAATTCGCACTAGGGACCCGTTTGCAAACTAAAATGAAGTTTTTGTGACAATTTTGTAATTTATTGAAACTTAAGGAGCTAATCCCGTCCCCAATTTTTTATTTTATTTTCAAATTTTAAAATAAATTGACACTATTGCACCTAGGATTTTTAGGTGGTTTAAGGTTCGTTTTTTGTTTGGGACTAGTTTTGGATGTTTTATTCTCTCCATTCGTAGGGCTCGTTGTCATGGGTCCATAGACACATACTACACGTAAATCAAAGTTCTAACGAGAAAGTTATGGTCTACGGAAGACTAGTGGCACAACTGTAATTTTGGAGAAGACAAATTTTAAAATTCTAGGTCAGCTTCTTCTCTCTCACTTTTCTCTCTCCTTAGCTCGACATTCTCTCTCCTCTCACTAGTGAAAACGGCGCACAACTATTGAAAAATAATGTCCATTTGTGTTCTACACAATTCTAGAAGAATCATGAATACAAGGATGGTTCTAGAGTTGTGGAGAACATACTATGTCGGCTAGACAAAGAGAGTTGAAGTTGGAAGAACTCTCTAGAGCAAGAACACTAACATTGCTAGACTATGGTGGAGGAGCATTGTGGCTAAACAATAGCCACAAAAATAATATACAAATTAGTTATATATCCAATCTTGTACATAGTCTTATAAAGAAACCCTATACCATTTGAAAACTATAAACACACTAAAAAAAAAATCAAAAATCGACAGCTGTCAATTTTTTCAATTTAATAGCTATTTTTTAGTTTATTTGTGTGTGTAAAATACCTATATTGCCCTTATACGATGGATTTGAGAGAGAAAAATCAAATATTCCTTTCAATTTAATAGCTATTTTTTAGTTTATTTGTGTGTGTAAAATACCTATATTGCCCTTATACGATAGATTTGAGAGAGAAAAATCAAATCGCCTTTCAATTTAATAGCTATTTTTTAGTTTATTTGTGTGTGTAAAATACCTATATTGCCCTTATACGATAGATTTGAGAGAGAAAAATCAAATCTGCCTTTCAATTTAATAGCTATTTTTTAGTTTATTTGTGTGTGTAAAATACCTATATTGCCCTTATACGATGGATTTGAGAGAGAAAAATCAAATCTGCCCAGATTTGTCAAAAAACCAAATCATATTTATTTTCTCCTTTCTCGCTGGGGCTTTCTTTGTCTTTAGGTTCAACCATATTCTTCATCTCTGATCTACAATTTTCAATATTTCACCTTCGATTTCTTGTTCTAAAATTGTGCTTCTATTGATATATTTTTTTCTATTGATATATTTTTTTCGGATTGTTTGGAACCTTGAACGAACCTCAATCAGATGCTCTTACCTCTACTCCTCATCTTCGAGCTCTACTCCTATTTCGCCACATCGTCGTCGTTGTCATCGTCGTCATTGTTGTTGTCATCGTCATTTGGATTGGATTTGAGATTTTTCTTTTTCTTTCTCTTCAATTATGTGTTTCTCTTCAGATTTTAGTTGATTTTCGAAATGTATTTTAAGCTTTGATGATCAATTTATCTTTTGTTACTATTTCAGTAATGGATCTCATTTTTGTCTAACAATGTATTAACAATGTACTTCTATGATATAATATTATTAACAATGTACTTCTATGACATAATAGTATTAACAATCTGGGCTCTGCTTGTTTAGAGTTGGTTTGGTTTGTTCTTTCTTCATCTTTTCTTTGGTGGACATGTATTAGAAATAGCAACATGACAAACATTAATCAACATGACAATAAACTAGTAGTGTTATTACCATAGACTGAAACATTACAGCTATTAATCAACATGACAGTAAACTAGCAACGTTATTACCCTAGACTGGAACATTACAGGGGTAGACATGCATTAGAAATAGGATGTCATAAGAAACTAGCAGTGTTATTACCCTATATTGGAACATTATAGCCATTAATCAACGTGATAGTAAACTAGTAGTGTTATTACCCTTAACTGGAACATTACAACCATTAATCAACATGACAGTAAAGGTGTAGAACATTACAATCATTAATCAACATGACACGGGAATGAAGCTATGGTTTTCAAGACGTTTTGTTTGTAATGAATTGTTTGGGTTTTTTTTTATAAAATCGGGTTTGGCTTGTTTTGGGTGTTATTTAAGTGTTTTGTGTTGGGCTTCTTTTAAGTTGATCAATGGCAGTCACGTAATTTATATGAACTTCAACACCAATTTCTTATGTTGTAAATGAGTTTTAGGCATGTTTCTAAAGTGCATTCTATGTGAGGTTTTTTTATAATTTCAGCCCATATTTTGAGTATATTAGTGATGCTCCCAAATTAAAATTGTACAATATAGAATATTCTAAGACGAAGCCACACACTTGTGGCTGGAGTAAAAGAGACCAAGTCGATGGACTTGGTTATGTCGGCAAAGAATGCCTATAAATAGGCATGCAATGCAACAAAGCAAGGTGGAGTTTAACAAAAGAACTCCTAAACTGTAAGGGAGCCAAGAGCTACTTAAAATCCTAAGCTAGAAAAGCTAGGAAACTAAGCAACAAAGCTAGCTATCTAGCTAATCAACTAAAGGTGGTGCGAGTTAACCACTACAACTCCCAATCCATGAGGGAGCTACAGGTGAGCTACCCAACCTATGGAAGAAGCTTGAAGACGAGCTCAAGCTAGGGCCAAATAGCCCAAACTAATCTAAATCAAGTGTGGTGGTCAATAAGCCAATAAGCTATGAAGAAGGTCAATTAGCCTACACCAAGCTATGTACCATTCCAATATAATAAAATCACTTTGTTCAACTATTGTCCTATTGTTCCAAACCCCTTCTCCCTATAAACTAATAATGGTATCAGACCAACAAAACACACATCACACCTCTAAATTCCAACAACAACACCTGTTTCTTTTCACGACAACAATCCGAAGTTGTCTAGCCATGACCTCTAATGCCATCAATCACATCTAGTCAAGAACCCAGTTGCCTCAGCTGCTCACGGTGGTGCTAGGAACTGGGCCAGTGGTTTTTCAAAGGTTTTCGACAACTTTTCCGGCCGATTCCAATGGCCTTTGTCGTTACTCCAAGTATGGATTCGTAGTTTTAATCTAGACACCCAAGGTGGCCACCAGTTTGGGTGTGTTTTCAAGCCAAACCGGCCACTCAATGTCGTCAAGCCAAGTACAAAAATTGTTCCCATCGTTGCTCTAAACATTTTGGTATAGGCCTTGCTTTGGAATTCGAAGTTTTAGCCGAAAAACCTCCCCAAACCACCGACATTTGGCAGCTCGTGGGCTTAGTGTCAGTGACTTGTTTTGGACCTAGGATGATCTTCACGTTGTCCCGAACACGAAAGTGAATATCGAACATAGGTGTCTCTATACAGCTCGAGCATGCTAGTCACCAACCATACTAGATGGGGAAACGTTGGTGAGTACGACTATGCATGCTGACCTGAGCGCATGCTAGTGGTGGTACATGGAGAGGTCTAGTTGTTGACTTGTAGTGGTTGATTGGCCAACAATTGGTCTCAGCCTATTACGTAGGTCTTGTTTTAGGCCTATGACCATGTGGTTGGATGTTAGTCTTCTATTCGGCTTAGTCAATTCCCCATGTCAACACAAAGAGGGATACTACTTCCCTCCTTCTTGCGAATCACAGTTTGACACATGCAAAACTAATTTATCAGAAACACACACAAAAAACCCTATGCACACATGTCACACTGCTATTGGTAGGAATGTAGCATCCAAGTATAGAAACAATATAGGAAAAAGAGCTGACCAAAAAGGCAGAGAAGAAGAAGAGGACCTGTTGAATGTGATCAGTAGTGACATTGTTGGGATAACACGCTGCCATCATTGTTGCATCTGTATCAGGTGCTGCTGCATCTCACACTCTCTCTTTTATATATATGTATCTCTGCTACTCTCTTTACACACACAGAAAGAAACTCTATTTCTTTCTCTCTCTCTATAAATTTCTCACTCCTAAAGTCTAAATAGAGTTTTTACATAGCTGAGAGACCACACTTACTGCAAAGGGTGGGTGCAAATAGAGAGACTAGTTTGATAGATGCCTTTGCCTTTGTTCCTTTTTTTTCTTTGCCCTTGTTCATTTTTTCCCTAAGTCCTAATAAGTCGTTTTAAGAAAGGGTGAAATTTTTTTTTAAAATTTTGAAAATAAGGTGGGTGGGAAAATAGGACAGAGAATGAAAATAGCAGCACTCCTTTAGAAACTTTGGGAAACCTTGGATATTTCAGATTCATAAAAGCCTTTGGAAACCCTAATTCTAAAGGAGATGCTCCTTATAAATAACCACAAAAAATTGCAAACCTAGCCACCACCACCAGAATTGACAGAAACACATAGTTGCATCAAGGAGAGATTGTTGCAAATTCCAGGAGCCATCTTCCATAATTTTTCATGCTTTCTTCAATTCTAGCGATGTTTCCTTTTACTATGTCTAGCTAATTTCTTTAAGTATGTTTGTAGTTTATTTAATTTCTCATTTGCTAATTAATAGTAGTTAGTCTCAACTATTGTTATTGAGAAAAAAAAATTAACAAATAACATATGAAAAAATTATTTCAAGTTTATTAAATAAAACAAGAGTTTGACTTTTGAGTCGCAACATACCTGACCAAGTGCTATCCCTTCGATTACCTTCTTCATTTGCTTCATTATGAACACGTAGATGAATATCACCGATGGCACGAGTAGTGTCTATGTGTATACCTTTCAGAAAAGACAGTGACCTCAATCAAAATAATTGAAACTACTTTTTCTTACTATTATATACCAATATCTCCTGTGATAATTGATATGTATATATGTTATTTATTATAGAAACACATATAGATTCTTTCAGTTGGACGTACCTGCTAAAATATGAATATGGTTTGAATGTATTAGGTTGAGTTTTAGGATTCGGATCCTCTGCTTTGATTTTCTGTGCTATGATCTGCTTTACTTTTGTTCTCCACATGCCACCTTATTAAAATTTAATCTAAGGGGCTTAAATTGGACACATCTTCCTTAAAATAAAATTTCAATTTACTCCTAATTAAAAATGAAAAAAACCCTAACTTGACTAACGCCTAAACTTAACGGCTGTAGCAGTTTTTTTTTTCTCTTCTTCTTCCTTCTCTACACGTCTCCCCCCACCCCCAAATCTTATCGCTCATCATTCTTTTTTGTGTCCAATCTTAGAACACAAAAACATTATTACCAAGAAAAGTATGAACATAATAAGAATCATCTGAGTCCTTTTGCTTTTGATTAATTTATAAACAAATTCATCTACCACTTTCGTATTCTTTTGCTTCTGATCTTTACTTTTTTTTTTCTTCCTATGAGGCTATGTCTGCAACCACCATCATCAAACAATGAATATGGAATAATTTTTTTTCTTTTGATATGGGAAAGAGAAGAGGGATTATGATTACAGAGGTTTTGGGGAAAAGAAATCTCAGTGAGAGGTAAGATTTTTGGGGAAAGAAGACGAAAAAATAAGAGAAGACAGAACGTGAAGCAGGAAGAAGGAGAAGATTAAAGAAGACTAGGAACGCTAACTTTCCTGTTAGTTGGATTAGGGAATTTTTTTTATAAAAAAATTAGAAGTAAATGAGTTTTTTATTTTTAGGATGATATGTCAACTTTTAAGTCCCTTAGATTAAATTTTAATGAGATGGCATGTGGAGAACAAAAGTAAAGCAGATCATAGCAGAGAAAATCAAAGCAGAGGATCCGGATCCTGAGTGTTATTCTTCTCCATAAGGAGATATATAGGAGTTTACATAAGAGTCTTACAAGGAATTAGATATAAGAAAAAAATTAGGAAAGTATCTCTTAATTGTACAATGATTATCTCTTATATAAAAAATAGGAAAGTAAATTCCTTAATTAATCAAAGAAGTAAATCTCCTTGATTAATTAGGAGACTCACGTCAACAGTACCTTCATTATAGCATGAATACCACGAGGAAATCTTACTTATATATGTCCAATTGTTTAAACTTAAATCATATTTATTGACAATGTTTGTTATTTACATAGAAGAATGGCCTAGAGATTAGAAATTTGCGATTTAAAGATTTAGAGTTTCCTCAAAATCTGAGGCTTAAAACCTAAAATGTAAGCGATTAATATGAGTCTAAAACCCAAATCTATACTCTAAGGCCCCGTTTGGTTCACATAACAGATTTGAGGGGAAATCACTTCCCATGTCATTTCCTAAGGGACGAGAAATGGAAGATTCATGTTATTTCCTTTCACATGTTTGATTTGTGTAGGAATGTTTGGTTTCCATTTCAAGTCTTAGGTCGGCGTCAGATAATGCCTCTTCTCATGTAATATAGATGAGTGTTTGTAACAGACACTGAAATATTGAATATATATATATATATATATAATATATATGGGGGCGGATCCGTGACACTATGTTTTTGACACAAATTTCACACCTTTAGATTGACCCACTTTGAATGGATGAGATTAAATTTAAACTAATTTTCTTTTTAAAATTATTATAAACTGAAATTAATTTTAATTAAATTCACCATTCTATTTTCTCTCTCTTCATTTATATTTTCACATTCTCCTATAGAAAATTGCAATTGTGAGATGAAAAATCATTTATTTCCCACTGTGCCTTTACGAGGAAATTTTTTCCTTTCCCCATTCTCCTTATCCTCATCTTTCATCTGCAACCCAAACTTGAAACTATCCACCGAACAATACTCAAACTTGAAACATAAGGAAAGTAGGACACAGTTTTGATAAGGAAGAGTGTTTGTGAAGGTTTTTATGGTTCACATAATTTTTCTTAGAGAAATGATTAAGAGAAGCTAAATGCTATGTGAATCTTTTTAATATGTACATCTTATATTATAGGTTTCCCATTAGAGATTACTGCGATTGGGAATGAGATTTTGGCGAATAGATACAACATAAAGAGGAAATCATAGCAAAAACAAAACAAATTAAGATGATTATTATTATTTTTATACCAGTCCAAACTGAGGATAATTGAATAAAATATTAGAGCCCCAACCAAAGAAATCGAAGGAAAAAGCTGAAGAAAAAGGGAACCGCATACACCCATTCATGGTCGCCAATACAAAGCACATGTCTTTAGACTTTATATTGCTTGTTCTCAAGCAATTGGGAACAGAAACATGACAAAGCTTATAAACCCTCCCTCGGTGCTCCAAGACTTTCCATGTGATAGATAGATTTGAGTTTTCTTTTTTTGATTGAATTAAGTTGGACTGTTTCTGAGAAGAATGAGATTAAATATTGTTTATTGCAAATTTTATTACGGAAAGAGAGTGATTTTTATTGGCACATTAAAATTACCTAGAAAAGTGGGGAGTTTGACAAAAAAGAAAAAAAAAAAGGGGAGTTTAATATTTTATTATTTATTAATTTGTAAATTAAATAGTGAAATCACATGTAATCTTAACCATTAAAAGTACTTTTATCCAAAGGTTATAAGATTGTGTCAAAACTTGTGTCAAAAATATAGTGCCACGGATATATATTATATATCATTGTAAGAGGAAAGAGAATGTGGGTATACTAACAATTATAGATCCATTGTTGCCAGAATTTGAGTCGTGTTCCACTTGGGAATGCAGTAGGCATCAATGCAAATGCATGTATGGGGGATACCCCATGGGGGTCTTTAGTACGGACCAATTGTGGGCAACTCTGAATTAATTCCTGTGCAATATCTGTAGTAGAGAACAGAAGTGTTATAATGGGAAAAGCTTAATCAACTTGGTTGTCATAATTAAGTTAAAACTTATACCAAATTTTTTCACAAACATGGAATGGCAAACAAGTCCAGCGCCGTACGGGCCTTTCTCTGGCATTAGATCATTGAGTGGAGTGACGGAGTAGAGATAACGAACGATTTCCCAATGTTCATTGAGACAAGCCAAGAGAATTGGAGTCATATTGCCCTCCTCAATGGCAATACTAAGTATGTTCTTGCTTTTTTTAACCATGCATTCAACCATTTTGAGATTTCCTCTATTTGCAGCAACAGCAAGAGCAGTCCAACCAAGAGCTTTTATTTCCAAGTCTTCCTCTGCCATCAACTCCACCAACCCTTCCACGATATGCTCGTGCTGTAATTCTATTGCCATGTAAAGAGCTGTCTTTTTTGTGTTTGGAATTCTTGCTCTTACTGCATTGGGATGTAGGGTAAGAAACTCCTTTGCTTTATTCCAATCCCCACTCCTCACAGCATTGAAGAACGGCTGATACCGATGGAAGTCATCCACAGTCGTGTCATGTCCTGCCCCAAGTTTTAATTACTCAATTGTTTCACATAACATAATCCATTTATTTCTTGTTTTAATAATGACTGAATGAATTCTACCGTTCAGTCAAATCTATCATGTGTGGGTAGACGCATAAACAAATCAGATATATTGACTGCATTAGCATGTATCAGATTTGATCCTATAAGAAAAATAATTCAATCCGATGCGTAACGCCACAAAGTATCCCCCCAACAATATTATTGGAGGGCTCCATCAACAAAGGGGATCACTAGACTTAAAAACCCTATTTGGAGCACGTTTTGTTATAGAATAAAGTTTTAATTTCCGCACTGTTGCACATATATTTGATATTGATGCCTGTACTGTAATTTTCATGAGGATATATATTTCTTTTATATACAGTTAAGGGGACCAAAACCTAAAGGAACTAAAAATAAACTAATTAGTCCTTAAATGATCAGCACCTTTACTTGTCACAGAAAGAGAATCAAGTATACCTGGGTTGTTGGATGAGTCTGCAGACTGAACAGGCGAATTACATGGAAGTAATGGCTGTGGCGTTAACCTTTCTGCCAAAGTATCCCAAGCAATCTTGGCTGAAGTCATGTCTCTAATCAACAAAAAAGCTTCTGGACCGCACGAAATTTGGATTGTATGTAAAGCCGCCGCATTCTTCTTCCTCCAAGTCTTGAGCCGATCGTCAGAGTCTTGGTCTTCTCCTTTAGGAGGTTCAGCTGTAGCCTCCACTGCATCCCAAAGGTCTTGAGCCAAGAAGTAATTTTTGACCAATACACTCCAATGCATATAGTTATTCTTGTGAAGAACTTCCATAACAATTGCACCTGCGAGGACGCCACTTGCTGCCATTCTTAATGAGTCAAGAACACTGCAAGAAAAAAAAAATTAACAGAGGTTTTAATATTAACAGAGGTTTAATATTTTCAGCCCAAAAGTCGTTAATATAGCCCTCCCAAGCCTGCGCATAACACCCCCTAAGCCCTTCACTGTGAATATTGATAACAAAAATGCAATTTTCTCTCCTTTACTAGGACTACTCGTATTTTAATGAGGTCAAGTGCAGAAATTCATAATCATTCATTCCTACATTACAATAGTAATTTAAATTTAAAAATTTGACATAAAAGTTGAGCTTACATTATTTTAGTATAAACCTCAGCTTTATATAAAGAACCAAAAAATTAATGGTATTCACAATTTCAAGCACAAATGACCAAATTCTTTCATATTATATAAACAACCAAACAAAGAATACTAAAACCAAATTCTTTCAATAAAAACTCAAAATAAAACAACTTAAAAAAATTATAAAAATCCTACATTACCAGAAACGGCAGAGTGACACCAGGGAGAAAAATGATTGAGCTGAGAGAGGAAAAGAAAGCTGGGAAATCGATTTGGGAGAGGCTTGATATTATTATTTTTTTTGAAGTCAAGACGCACATGATACACATTGATACCACCTAACATATTAATGGATATGTGGTGAAACAAGTAAGGGCTCAGTTGAAGCTCTGTAAAAAGAAAAAGGAAAAGAGGAAAACGGGTCAAAAAGCAAACCAAACTTGAGATTTTCGTACAAAGTAAAGAAATGTGGGACCGGATTTGCACAAACTTAACGAAAATACTTGAATCACTGCAATAGGGAGAATTTTATGTAAACCCTTAAGGTTTGGATAATTACAATCAGACTACATAGATTTGGAAAAATTACAGTCACACCCCTATCTTTGATGCTGGAGGTGTTTTGAACATTTTTGTGTCTTTTGGTATCTCGAGTCTTGTAAAATGTCTTAGTGTGTTGGGTTTGTTTTGGCTATGCAAAACGTTGACACACATAGAATTACGCTAGGCTTCACATTTGTGTATTTCCTTTACACACAAGTTGTGGGGACAAATAAAGTTTAAAAGATTGTGCAGTTATATATACGTGCTTTGAAGAAACCTTTCATCCTATTGTACTGAAAATATCCAACATCATCAACACCTTGAACTTGGATTTTTGTTCACAAGCTTCCTAATCGGTTTGAGGGTTCTATATTATCTGACAATGAGAGAGAGATGTTGGAAACTAATGCTGTTGATGCCCAAAAATGGATGACCATTTATGGACCCAACCTAGAAGTAGGATGCCTTCAGTCTTGTGGGCTCTTTGGGTATCGATGTAGTACCTGCCGAAGGCTCTCCAATGCTTAAATTTGTTTAAGGACGAAATGAATAGTAATTTGGACAAAGTAAGGCCTAAGTAGCGGAATGTTACGATTACCTTTCTTTTTGGGACTTGTGCCTTATTTATAGAGGTCCCAGGTGAGGGACTTTGTGTTATTGTTTCTATGTGAGATTGTAGGCATCACTTAAGAAGCTACCACATGTCCGTGTCCTGCCTTGTTTAGCAGGCACCTTCTTTAGCCAGATCGATAAGTTAATTAGGTTGTCCAAGGCTGACTTGTTGATGGTTATTAAGGTCCTCAATGTCTTAACTGGGCTATGTGGGCTCCCCTTGTAGGTCCCACGTTCCAGGTGTCTTGAAATGATTGGCCGGTCAGATGTGATGTAACCAGGAGTCCCTCAAGTTTCCGATTGGGCATGAAATGAATTACACTTTGAGTAAAGAATGACTTGTTAATTGTCAGTCTTTGTTTAATAAGCATTTTGTCTAAGTCTTTGTTCACATGTGGATATCAGAAATTTCAGAAAAAAAAATTTAAGATAGGTTTTAATAACTCTTGTAGTAACTTGTAAAGAACCCAGTCATCCCTTCGATTGCTTATGCTGTAACAGGACCACACGCTGCTTTTGTTCATAGTTCCTTTTCTTTCTTTTGCTTTTGGATGCTTAAGGGATCGAAAATTGACGTAATTATCAACTCAACAAAATCTCAAGAACTCACTATGTCATTTCATAGAACACTTAGAGTGCATCTGTGCAAGTGTTAATTTATACCCACAACTGATCTCAATGACCAGGGGCGGATCTTAAGTTAGGGTAGGCTACCGCCTACCCAAAAATATTTCACTAAAAAAAAAACTATATATAAGTTATGTAATTGATATCCATTCCATGTGTTGGTATACACTCTTGCCTACCTAATCCATATAAAACCCACAGTACAAGCCCGCTCAAACTTTAAAAAACTGAAGAAAAAAAATTATAACCAGCCAGCTCATGTTATGAATGGCATAGTCAAACTTTAATAAAAGAAAGAATATAACTTAAGCAACCAAATAGTGGTTGTGCAGTGCAATTCCAGACAGAGTCGGGAGAGCTTCTTCTCAACACAAGTCTTGGCTGTGCTGTGCAATCGTGGACACTGGACAGCCTCTTCTCTTCTCTTCTCATATACAAGGAAACAAGTATTCTTCTTAATCTCTTCTCTTTAATTATCTTCTTCTATTGGGTTATTCCTAAAATAAATGTATGCATCTTAGTTTTAATTTTAATTTGAAATTGAGTTTTTAGGGTTTAATTAGGAATGAAATATAATTTGGGGATTTTGTTGAAATTAATTAGGTCTTTGATTTTAAGAATTTTGTTGAGATGTTTGATTTGATGTTGGCATTGTTGAGATGTTTGATTTGTTGTTGGTATGTTAATGTTTGACTAAATTCATTGATGCTATTATGAGAAATTGTTTGATTTTTTGTTGGGATATTTGAACCCCAAGAAAACAAAGAATTTGTTCTCTTTTTTTAAGAAAAAGAATGATGGGTCATCATCTTCTAGAATGCCTCCCATTTGTGATGAGTCAAATCTTCTCTCTTCTCCCATTGTCGAGCCTCAAATTGAAATAGTTGAGACTCAAAGAGTTGATAGTGGTCAAGATTTTAATATCAATTATCTTGAGCGTGATCCGGGATTACGTCTTCAAATATGCCAATATTCGGTGAATGAACAAGATAATGTGCAAAAAGCCTATATTATTTTAGGACCTTGTCAACCGGAGTTAGAAGACTATCCAAGCCATTTAGAAGGGCAAGACTTACATCGATTTAATAAATTGTGGTTTGGTAAATTCCCTTGGCTTGAGTATTCAATTGCTAAAGATTTGGCATTTTGTTTTCCTTGCTTCCTATTTGACATAAATCATTCACATTCAACCTTTACTATTCATGGATTTCAAAATTGGAAGAGAATTGGTGGTAATCAATGTGTATTTCAAAGTCATGTAGGCAAGCTAAATTCTCCACATCATCTTGCTATGTAAAAGTGGGTTAGCTTAAAAAACTCATCTCTTCATATTGAAAATGTGGTAGATAAGCAATGAAAGCAAAAAGTGATGGACAATTGGTTGCGACTTACAACCACAATAGAGGGCATTCAGTATTTAGCAAATCAAGCATTGGCTTTTCGAGGTCACGATGAATCCGTTGACTCATCTAATCGGGGCAATTTCGTTGAAATCTTAAAGTCTTTTGCAAGAATGAATATAGAAGCTGAGAAAGTTGTTCTAGATAAGGCTCCTCATAATGCTCAGTATATTGCCCATGATATACAAAAACAGATTTTGCATATTTTTGCTACCAAGGTGAAGAACATGAGTGTGGTATCCTTTTGTGAACAACATGGTATTGATGTTCCTGATATGAGTTCTCGTTATATGATGGGCACACGTCGTTCTTGTCAACAAAAAGATTTTATTACAGTTGAACATTACTATCGCATTGATGTATTTAATAATGTGATAGATTGCATGTTGAGGGAGTTAAATGACAGATTTCCAAAGCAAACAGTTGAACTTCTTATTCTTAGCTCAGCATTGGATCCTCGTAATTCCTTCAAATCATTCAATATTGGGCATCTATGTAAACTTGCTGAGAAATTCTATCATGCTGATTTCAGTCCAAGTGACTTAAAATGTTTGGAAATTGAGTTGAGGTATTTT